>NC_050461.1:39520001-39820001 GCF_903995425.1 Onychomys torridus
TTTCCACCAGTTACTGGATGAAAGCTCTCTAATGATACTTAGGGTAGTCATCAATCTGATTACAGGGGAAGGCCAGTTCAGACACCCTCTCCACTATTGCTAGGACATCTTTGTGGATTCCTGGGAGTTTGCCTGGCACCAGGTTTCTTTCTAATCCTGGAAATACTCCCACCCCGCATACATGTCTTTCATTACTCTCCTGCTCTGTCTCACCCCCAACCTGCCTAACCAGATCCCTTATTTCCCATCCTCAACCCCCACCTCTAGTTTACCCAGCTCTCTTGTATTTCCCCTTCCCAGAGAAATCCATACTATGAGTGTTATATTTGATTTTTCTGGTTTTTGTTTCCTTTTCTGCCTCTTTGGTAGATAATTGGTGTGTGTGTGCGTGTGTGTGTGTGTGTGTGTGTGTGTCTGTGTGTGTCTGAGTGTTTTTACCTGCATGTTTGTCTGTGCACCATATGTATGCAGTCCCTGTAGAGGCCAGAAGATGGCACTGACTCATTTAAAGTGGAAATTACAGAGAGTTGTGCTCTTCCATGTAGGTGCTGGTCTAGAACCCAGATGCTCTGCAAGAACAGCTAGAGTGCTCTTAACCACTAAGCCATCTCTCTAGTGCCCTCAAGAATTTGTTTTTGTGGGTTTGTTTAAGGATTCTGTCATTCTTCCAATGTTTCCAATGTGAGATTAATATTTCTCTAATTTATTAGTGTTATTGTAACATTTGCATTAAGGCATCTTCTGTCATATGATATAAAACTTTACACATGAAGTCTTTATTGTTTTTTCCTGCCTTTTGCCTATAGTTGGTATGTATTGTATTCATATATTTGTCATATACCCTCTAATATATTTTTACTTTTTAATTATTCTGTTTTAATTTTTTTCATAAAATAAGAAACTAATCTCTCATATATTTGACCACATGAATATTGTTTACATAATTTTCCTTTCTTTGTAGCCTAAGCTTTAAGTCTGATGATTGTCTTTTCTCTCTGAGAACTCTGTCATTTCTTACTCAGTTTGATGCTGAGATTATCTCAGCCTCTGCTGTGAGGAGATAGGCTTTCCTATCTTGGGCTTTCCTTTTGAAAGATGCATTTGCACTTGCTGTACACTAGACTTGACAGTTTGGTTTTTTTCTTTACCTCGTTTTTTGACACCTTTCTGGCTAGCTCCCTTCATTTGGGAATCTGGACATGTAAGCTAGACTCTTGACATTTTCCTGGACCTCTAGAGGCTAGTTTTTAAGTTGTTTATTTTTCTTTTCTTGAGATTGTTTACCCCCAGGTTTATTTTGAGTGGTTTCTATGGCTATTTCTGAAGCTCACTAACCATTTCTTCTTCTTTTATGTTTATTCTGTACTATTAATCATCAAGTGAATTTTTCACTTTGGATAATTATTTCTAGGCATTACATTTGAGTCCCGTTGTATACATTTTTCCTTTCTCTTTTTACTCAATTTTCTGTAAATACTTTTATGTTACTTAGTTTCCTAGTAGTTGACTGTCATCTTCACATACTTTTATCATTGCTTGATCTGCTTGAATTGTTGGCTTATTACTTTATGCATCACACTTTCACACCAACATGGTTAGTAACTTTTGCTTGGACATAGGACACTTTGAAAAGATTTAGTCTGGCCAACGTTCAAGGTGTTAGTGGTTCATTGGATCCCTTTGTGCTTTGTTCATTGGTTTGTTTTCCAGTGTTGTTTGTCGCCATTATTACTTCTAGCTCTTTGGGGAGCATGGATAAAATAGCCTTTGGAAAATATGCTTAAAAGAGCCTTTCTCTAGGAACAGGTTAGTCTCACTGCTAAAGTATGATTTGGGAGTCTACTGAATATCCTGAGTAAATAGCCAGGACTCTCCATGTTCTGTTTGGAACATGAATGTATTCTAGCACTGTGTGTATGCTTAGGAAGAGGTAGACGTATAGCCCTTGTGCATTCTTTGGCCTTGTGGAGTTTTCCCATGCACATACCTGTAGTAGTGTTTGATCAAACTTTAGCTGTTTACCTGTGCAGATCAATGAGCTCCTTTCTCTTAGCTTCCTCCCGGTCATGACCCTAGTCTTCACCTTGTAACTGCCTTGTTCTCCCTGAGGAGAGATAATAAATAAAAACAAATAATAGATAAATAAATAAATAATTTAAAAGCTGTTATTTTCCCAATTCAACCAGAGAACATTGCTTGGAACTGTTGTCCTTCCCCCAAGTTTAGTGTTTCTGTGCAGAATGCTGAGCTGATCTTAGGTATTCCATGCTTGGATCTTTTCTGTAGATGTCATGGAGGAAACTTGCTTCACGTATTTTGTTCAGGATTTATTCCTAAATTGCCTGAGAAGGCCTTGATCACTCGGTTTCACAGGCCAGCCTTGGACCTGACAATCCTCTTGCTTCAGCTTTAATAAAAATATCTTAGAGTACTGACCTGCTCCCCCTGGCCCAGCTTATGGTTCATTTTAATAACCAGTTGTCATGTAGTGCCTGCTATGTATCAATACAATGCTAGTATCCATAATGTAAGTGTGAGTATTGGATGATTTTATAAATTAAAAAACTGAGATATACTAATTCATAGGTCAATTTTCATTTCATCTTTTAGTAGGAATTAAGACTAACTTTTTCTTAAAGTAGTTGTATCATGACAGGAGCTCCAGAATGCTTGTTTGATAAAGGGTGAATGCATACCTTTTAGTAGACATTCATTTATTCTGCCTATCTTGTTACTTATTTTGTTTTGATTTGATTTGTGGTCAAACTGTGTGTAGTGGCAGGTGAGGAGATTGTTACTGTTGTTTTACTTTGGAAAGTAGTAAAATATACCTGCTATTAAAAACTACAATGTAATTCAGTGTTTGACTCAGAAGTTGCTTCACAAAGGATAATACTGACCATATAGCAGGTATTTATAACCTACTTAAAACAGTGTAGTGTTTTCAGTTCTATCTTTTGAAATAAGTTTTACTTTTAAACATCAATGTATATATAGTATTTCAATGCTGTGCCCTTTTAATATAATAAAACCTTGTTCCTCTTTGATGTGTGTGTGTAAAATTTTGTATTCACATGTTAGACATTTTTACATTTCTCTTGGATAATCAAGATCTGTTAAAACTTTTATTTTCATAGTCTGTGGAACTTTGAATAATGCATACCTTCATGATTAGTGAATATTTGTATCCTGAATGCCTCACATTAAATACAAGTTGGCTTGGAAAGTACTTAATCCTTTTACAAATATACCTCATTACTCATCATCAAATAATATTTATTCATAAAAAACAAACAAAAAGAGACCATGAATTTGAAAAAGAGTTGGGGTGGAGGTGTACATGGAAGTGGGAAAATGGTGTAATTATAATCTCAAAAAAACTAAAAACTATCCATTCCATTCCTAAAAGAAATTCCAATATGAAATAAATATTTTCTTGTAGGCAACTTTAGCTACACATGCATTTGTTTTACCTTAATAGACAGTTGCTGTGTTACATATTAATTTTCAACATATTTCTGTTTCTATAATGAATTGCTTGTCTCAAAAAGCTCTGTATGAAAGTGATCCTTTTTTTCCATCCATATGACAAAAGATATTTTCTAATTTTCAAAAAGAGATTTAAGGTCTTATTTTTATTAGTATTAGAGAATGTGTCTTCTATTACACTTTCCAAACTTCAAATTGTAAGCCACATAACTGTTTTATCACCAACACTGTGGCTGCACCTGAATCTACTGCTGTTTCAGCCAGTAACTGCAGCTCGACAGCTATTGGCTGGCTTCTCAGTAGCTGGGCAGGACTTCTACCCCTGCTGCCACCACCAAATGTAGTTTTTAACTAAATCTCTATCATTCTATTCACCAGTAAAGACTCAGGAGTCAGAGGCTGGGGTGAAAACCTGTTAGCTCAGAGAGGTTGAGGAGCAACCATGTGACCTTCCCTCTTTGCTGATGTCTCAGAAAGAGAGCCTCTCTTCTGTCTCCAAACCGAGACGGACAGTCACACTCCAAGTCCCTCCCTACTACTTCCTGTGCATATGTCTGTCTGTTTTCTGGACTCTCAATGACTCTCTATGATTACTTTCTATCAGCTAGTTGCTGGTTCCACTTCCTGACCCAAGGTTAATTTTATTTAATTAACGCAAATGCAAACTCTGGGATCACAGTGTGATCATGTATCTCACAACACAATACAGAAATGTCAAATCAGAATCTGAGAGGATCTAATTCTTGTTAAGGATCTTACTATTTAACGATGCCTTTATAATATAGAGTAACTTATATACAAATGAAGGGGATAAAATTTAGGCCATGTCCAAGAACATTATTACACTGTATTTCAAGTGTTTCTGAAGAGTAAGAATGAGGATGATAGTGGTTGTGGCTACACTGAAGTGTAAACAATTTTACCTTTGATTCAGAGGAAATAGATACACATTTCTCTATAGATTGTAAACAACAGAAGCTAAAGAAACTCATAAGGGGCTAAAATCTTTCACATGACAAGAAATCACATGTGGTAGCAAGAAAGCGCTGGTTTAATTTTCCAGTAGTTGCCCTGAGGCTGTTATAGAAGACAAAGTAAGTCTAGGAATCAACCTCACTCCTTCTCTACCTTGGCTTTTAACTATGTCAAATAGCCACTTGTCCCCCAAGTCGGTCTACTAAATAGCTAACTGTTCTTGAATGGTAGGCCTAAGATAATGTCCACTGTCCATTGCTCTGAGAGAAGATTTTTTAAAAAAGCAAACAGAAATGTGTCTTGCCTCACATTATCATATTATATTGCCCAGTGTTTCCGTAGTGATCAGTTAATTAGTGTGTGCTAATTTTTGTGTATTTGTAGATAAGCTTGTTTTAAAGAGATTGAAGTATATTCAAAATAAAACTTGGCATTTTGGGAAAGTTCATATTAAGTTCATTTGAGACTAATAATTGTATTTATAATCATGACAGTTTGCCAGCAGTCTGTGCTGCTTAGATGCAGACATAGAGAAAAAGGGTAGTTAAATTTATATCTGAGGGCTACAATAAAAAGACTTACAGGTAGAAGTACAGTCACATAAAAAAATATAGACAGTTATCTGAGTCACTGTTCTATTGCTGTGAAGAGATACCACGACCAAGCAACTTATAAAAGAAAGCATTTAATTGAGAGCTCACTTAACAGTTTCAGAAGGTGAATCCATAACTACTAGCGTGGTGGTGGTGGTGGTGGTGTGGTGGTGGTGGTGGTGGTGGTGGTGTGGTGGTGGTAGTGGTTGCAGCAGACAGGTAAGCATGGTGATGAAGTAGTAGCTGAGAGCTTACATTCTTATTACCAAGTTGGAGGCAGAGAAAAAAATTGGGAATGGTGTTAGCTTTTGAAACCTTAAAGACTGCCCCCAGTGGCATACTTCCTCCAACAAGGCCACAAGTTCTCCAACAACATTACACCTCTTCATCCTTCCCAAACAGTCCACTAACTGAGAACCACATATTAAAATACTTGAGCCTGTGGAAACGTTCTCATTCAAACCACCACAACAGACATGGTGACCCAGCTGTCTAGCCCCAGCATTTGGGAGGCTGAAACATAGCGTTAGGCTGCAAAGGGAGTCCCAGGCCAGCCTGAGATTCATAGCAATACTCTTATCTCAAAAAGCAAAAAGAAAATACATTGTAAAATAAGTCTGGTTATAGGCATAGCTGAAATATGACATATTATAATTTATGACCTGGAAGTTTGGAGGTGTGCATGTAGTTAAATGTTAGAACAGACTGTTGCATTCACAGAGTTAGTGCTTAATAGACTTGCTTCAGCTGTACATTAGCTTGCAGTGGTGACTCATTTGTAGAATGGCAGTATGTAAGCAGAACACATGATTTAGATTTGCTTGTTTATTGTAGAAAATCCAAACTAATAATCCAGGTAAAATAAGGATTTGCTCCCCTGTTTAAAAGAAAGGCTTGTTAGCAGTACACATGTCAGTGGACACCTCTCTGAAATTACAGGACCCCAAGCACATGCAGTTGCAGAGCTAGCAACCAGCACACCGCAAAGGTTGCAGGTGAATACTAGAGTTGAGGAACTGAGTAGCAGTGTTCTAGATGGCAAGGACAAGATGAAGAAGGCGAGATCGTTCCCTGCCATTGATGGTTATAAGGAGACTTTACTAAAGTTTCTCCCAGCAGTTTCTGGTTCTGCAAAGTTAGTGTTAGTTATTATGCAAGGCCATTCTTCAGTTTTGCATGTTGCACAATGTAATCTTTGTACACCTATCCAGATAGCAGAAAGATGGAAAACAGGCATATGAGAAGGCCCCTAGCATTCTCTGCTACCGTACTTTTCATGTAGCCAAGAAAGTTTCAGAAGTGTGTGAGACAGACAAGAAAGGCCCTGAGATCCACAGGCCGTGGCAGATACTGTGACATTGGGTGGCAGAGGACACGAGCAGCCTGAGAGCATTGGGAAGATACAGGGAAACCATTATAGTTTATAACAACAGAGCTCATCAAGGTAACCTGTAAATCCCAAGATAGGTGGACTGTGAGGAAAATCAAACAAATAATTACCTGAGAACTACAGTCCTGACCTCCTGAAGTGATGGCAGGTTTGAGTTAGGACACAGCAGGGGAACCAAGGAAATACTGGATAGGTGCTGATTGTGAAGCAGTATGTGGAGAAGAGCTTGGGCTAGAAGAGGGGCAGGAAATATCTGATAGCTGCAAGAATTGGGGTACAGTTTGATACTTTTTTCTTCTATCCGTTTGAACTAAAACTATGTATTGAACACCAATCTCCAATATATTAAGTCTGTAATTTATTAACTACGTATTGTTGTGCTAATTTTATGTAAACTATATAAAAGTAGGTATTTTAGAAGATTGTGATTAAAATATCATTAGATATGCTTATATATCTTCCACAGTCCATCCAGCTGTTTTGCTGACCCAGGCTCACGTGCACATAAAATGCTTCCATTTTAGTATAGCTGAGGGTGGTGATTATTGGGAGAGGTGTGAGCAGCCTGGCGTGGACCCTTGCATGGAAATGCTTTCTTCCCTTTCGGAAGCCTTCCTCTTAAAAATAAGAGCAGGAATACTTAATGTACTTTGGGAAAGTTTGGAAATAATGTAAAACACAGACTAATATTTACCATGGCATTTCATCCAAGATTTCAACAAAGTCAAATAGGCAGAAAGTATACAAAGTAAAGTATATTTTAAAAAATCACAGATCACTAGATAAATAAAAGATGATGTGTTCAGTGATTTTAAATATGTTACTTGAAGATGGGATACAAGACATACAAGACAGTTAAATCTAGAAAATTAAGCCATAAGAAAACCAGAATAATCACCTAGGTAAATTTTGAGTGTTTACAGATAAAAAGAAGTTCCCATGCTTAGGTTCCTTTGGTGGAGAAATGTCACAAATATAAGTATCTTTAACCTCTCTTTTGAAACATTCCAAAAATTTAAAAGTGCCCATAGTATTTGTAGCTAACATATTTCTATCTGAAGAGCTTGTGTCATAGACTTTTAAGAAGGAATGTAAGCAAACCCTGGAAGAAGATATGGACTAGCTCATCAAAGAAGTGGTCAGAATTCTTTCAAGTTCATCCTAAAGTCCTAGACAAGTTTCTAAAGAATATGACTGACTCAAGGGGAGGGAATATTGAGTCTTTGGGTAAGAAAGAATTCTGTCTATCTGATCTCAAGTAAAGAACTGCAGACTGGGATTATAGCTCATTGATACTGTGTTCATCTAACATGATACCTTGGTTTTAGTCTCAAACACTTCCCACCCTGAAGAAAAACCAAAACCAATAGTTCTTTGGACCAGTTTGTTACAAAGAAAACCAGTTTAGTAGAAGAATTTAATTTTGATAGCAGCCCTAATTCATAAAGTAGAGTACCAAGATACCTAGGAAATTGTAATGTCATTAGGAAGTGCAGTGAGATGCTACTTTCAGTCCCCAGACTGATACAGGTTAATGTTTAATATCAGCTTTTGTGAAATCCAGTCTGTTGCATAGATTATAATTGTACAAGTAACTGTGTAGTGATACTTGGTTGTAAAGCACACCTTAAAGTAGCTCTCAAAGTGAAAATGGCACTAGAGAATGGTACCTCTTGATTCCCCCAACCCAACTTGTAAATATGTCCACTAGGAGGGGCCATAACACAAGAACAATTACCATGGTGAAATTTGAGAATGGCCCCAGTGTGCATGGCTAGAAGAACCCATGTGTACTGTGAAACTCCTGTGCTGCTGTCTTCAGGACCTGCTGAGTTTGCAGAAGGGGGAATTACAGACATTGTTGTGTGTGTTCATCCTGTAAAGTCACTACCATAAACATTTCTAGTTCTCAGCATTAGAAAACTGGGGAGCTGGGAAGGGGGGGTGTTAAAGGGGTCTCTTCAGCTTTAGCCTTATCTCAAATGCTTTTATTAGTTTTTAGGTTTATTTCTTTAAAGGAAGAGTGTGTATTGAAATTCCTGGAGCAGTTCTCCCTATAATCTTCAGCTCAAGCCTCTGTTGGCACCATCCTAGCCCGAGGTGTCTCTCAGCACCACTAATTTGACACTTGTTGGGCACTCTTTACATGGGGTTGTATTTTCTCTTGTCTTGTCTTGTCTTTTAATGCTCGTCTCATCGGTTAAATTGTACATCCTTTTAACAAAGGGCCTACCTAGTTTTTTATTTGTTTTTAACTTGACAGCAAAAGAAGGTCTTACTTGTAAAAATGTGCTAGCATGGTGGCTCTCTTGCATTGTTTAGATGAGATTTTTGTGGTTTTTATAAGTAAATTCCATAATCTAATTTTTATTTTAATTTGTATAAATTTATATAAATCCTGAATTTCTTACTAGGTAAAATATTTTAAATATTCAGCCACTTAAAAGAAAAATTTAAAGTATAAAAGGTCATCTGCTTCCCATCCCGTAAGATCACGCTTAAAAAGCCAGGAAGTTAGACCAAAGGTGAAGCCTAGAGCCAAGACAGTGGTGGTGGAATGTTTCATCAGGGTCAGCAGCATAAGACAAAAACACTCAGGAATGGGAAACCTTGTCTTGTTTAGAGATGTTCCTCAACTTTCTGGGTGTTTTAAAAAAGGAATGGTAGAAGACATGCTCAGCTGTTAAGTACAAGGCTGTGAACAGTAAGTTCACAAACCACTGGATGGGAACAAGAAGAGTGCTTCCTTAGTTTGTATCTTAGCAGGATGATGAGATAGATGTTCTACTCAAGATATGATGCAAAAGCTCTTGAGCCTCAGGGGAAAGACCTACAATGAGCACACACTCCTGGTGTCCAGTCAGCATTGCTTACCTCAAGAGCAGCAGCCATGGAAGCCTATACACAAGGCCGATGAGATCGGTGTCATGGAAAAAAGGAAAATACCAGGTTATAGAACAGCTAAGGTTGGTTAGATCCCCGCTCCAGGTCTACATGCCTTCCAGTTTCATCCTAACAAGTGGAATTTATCCTCACGAATGGGTGCTATAAATTATTTAACTATGTCCATAGTTAAATAACTGATGGGCATTTTTTAAATGTATAGAAATTTAAAACCAACATGTTTTTCTTTTCTGTGTAGGTCGTTTGTATGCTATGCAAACTGGAATGAAGATTGACAGTAAAACTCCCGAGTGTCGTAAATTTTTATCAAAGCTAATGGACCAGTTAGAAGCTGTAAGTTAACCACTAGTAACCTACTATCTGACTGTCTTATATGGCATTTCATTTTGTGTGTTTGTGCATGTTTTCTGTCATTTCAATTTTTCCCAGCAATGTCATTACACTTGAAGAAAAAGGAGGAGTCTTAAAAACCCACACTATATCCAGGGGAGTTTCAAGTGTAAAGTAGGCTCTGGTATTATTGCATCCTTTACAGCTGTGGGCTTACTTTCTGTCTGTTTAGGTATTTGCTAATTGCATCACTTGTGTTATTTGTCTTAAAAAAACAAAAGTAATACATACCAAAAGTAAACAATTTATGTTAGCCCAGAACCCTTGAAGGTTTTTATTGTTTTGCTTTATTATTCCAGAGTTACTATTCAGAGCAAAGGTCCAGTCTACCGTAGAACGTAGAGCCTAGTTGTAATTGGCAACCATAGATAAAGTGTCCTCTGTGACTTCTTGTCACTGTCTACTGACCCAAAGTCCCCGGTTTCTAATGTTGCTTCCATGGATATAAGGTGAATTATAGTGCCATTGCATGAGATACCACTGGGAAAGATGAACAATGCCTTTCACCCATCACAGTGAACTTGGGAAGTCTTACCTTTCACTGACATTTATACAGATTATGGTCTTTCACATTGGTTATAACAGCTAAGGTAAAGCTTCAGACTGAGCAGAACTCAGTTCTTTGCAATGCTTACAATTACAAGTGAGGTAAGTTCATTCACATGAGTGCTTATCTCTATGATACAGCGTTTGCATTAGACTTTAAAGCATTCAAAATGTCTTGATTTTATCAGATATTTTGCATAAACGTAAGATGAAGTGACATTTTCACTAAATTTTTAGGATTTAATCTGCTTTTACAAATCAGGTTAAACACAGTAAATTGTGTTATATGGGGATTTGGGTGGTTGGAATAAGGTTAGGCAAAATTACCTTAAATTTCAACATTATATACATCTCTTCTGGAGATTAAATTATTCTGTTTTAATTTTTAGAGCTTTTACTTCGGCTGACTTTTTAGGCAATCCTGAGATTTTTTTTTTTGCATGCATACGTGAGTGCGTGCATGTTTGCCTGAATGTATACAAGTGTTCCCCACGTGTTCAGTGCCTGCAGAAGCCAGAGAGGGCATCAGACTCCCCCTGGTACTTGAGTGACAAGACTTTTGTAAGCCACTATGTGGGTGCTGAACACTGAACCCATGTCCTCTGCAAGTGCTCCTGAGCTATCTTTCCAGTCAGCCTCTAATAAAAGCAATTATGGTTGCCTAAATATGATGCTCCTGAAAATTATTTTGTTTCAGTTAATGGCCCTAGACAAGCAAAACAGGAACTGCTTTGGTTTTAAAATATTTCAAATTACAGTATGTGTAGTGGAGGGATATGCAAACTGCAAATCTGCATAGTTGTAAGTTGTGTTGACTTGGGCTATGTGTGTCCAAGTTTAAAATAATCTGGTAATGAATTTGTCACTTTACACCTCTCATAGTTTAGTGTGAGCTCTCCTTTAAACTGTGTTCTAGAGGCACTATTTTAGGACACAGTGATGCTTCTGGTCTTATTCTTTTATATTTGATGCAAACTGAAATAGGTCCAAGTTAAAATTTAAATTATGTGCTTGAGAAGTTTCTAGTTCCATTTTAGGGTAGTTGTCAGTGGCTGGGTAATATTTAGCAGGATTTGCTTCATCAACACTTGGCAATGTTGTCTTTTATTTTTGCTTGTTTTCATCCATAAAGCTCCATTATGCCTCTACATTTTCAACCCTGTGAGGGAGTCGGGCTTTTGTTTGAATACAGGAGGCTGGGGTAGAGCTACTTTATACAATTTACTGTTACAGTTTTTATTGAAATGAATGTAATTTATTTAAAGTAATTATTAGATTACTTGTGCTTAAGCAGACCCTTCTGAGAATACAAAATCATGAGCTATGTGTCTGATTTTATTTTAGCTTAAGAAACAGTTGGGAGATAATGAAGCTGTTACTCAAGAAATAGTTGGTTGTGCCCATTTGGAAAATTATGCTTTGAAAATGTTCTTGTATGCAGACAATGAAGATCGAGCTGGACGATTTCACAAGTAAGTGAGGAAGGAAAATAAAAACTTCTAAAGTTTGGCTGCTTTCTGACCAGAATTACCTAATTTCCAGTTGAATACTTTCTGACCACCTGAATAATAGTTTATATATTTTGGAAGTGTAATCCACAATGATTTTTAGGTTACAAATGTGGGCTTTTCTATTTGAAGAGAGTAGCTTTAGAAACGATTTATGTCCAACTCATTTCTCAGTAAATTTATCCCAATTAGCCAATCTTTACATGTAGTAAAAATCTGAGTTGATTTTAGTCAAAACAAATTTGTTCCGATGGTGTCAATTTTAAAAGGATACCAGCCAAGCTGAGTGTGGTGGCACATAGCTATTTTGAGATAAGAGGATCATCAAACATTCAAGGCCAACAGAGGCTACATGCAAGACACTGTCTCAAAAAGCAAATGATACAAAAACAAGAAAGAATACCATCCAATTTAGAAGACTGATTAGTCATTATTATAGTATTTAAAAACCATAGAAATGTATTGTTCTTTGATATAGATTCAGGCAGTAGTTGACATTGCTAAATCAGACTCCGTGATAAAACCTTGTAGCATTTACTTACAGTGTGTTAGTTTCTTCTGATGACATTAGCAATGGACTCCCATTTGTGTTCTTGGAATAGATTTTATTTCAAGCATTAATTTCAGTGTTTTTAAACGTATTTTTTTCTTATAAGCACATGACTACATTTCAATGTTTGTTTGTTTAATTCTATCCTTTTCTCTTCCAGAAACATGATTAAGTCCTTCTACACTGCAAGCCTCTTAATAGATGTCATAACAGTGTTTGGTGAGCTGACAGATGAAGTAAGTGTGCACCTTACTGTCTTACAGCTGAACATGAGTGATGGTGCTTTTTATTTGTTTTCTATTGCATTATTTACTCAGACCAGCATGTCTGTCTGAAGTATAATGGAAGCAAAAATGGTACATTTTTTTTTTCTAGCTACATTTTGAAAGTCAAGTGAAACAACACTTTACACACAGGGTAGCAATACTTTGGAAGATATGTGATTCCTCATTAAAAAAAAAAAAAAGATAAGATAAAGAAGCTAGAAAGTTATGTGATTGTAAATAGAAGTACTTAACAAAGAAGAATAGGGGAAAAGGCAGAAAAAAAAGTGTTTATCAGAATCCTGTTGATAACAGTATTCAGTTAAAAAGATGAAGATGGGGCAGGAGAGACAGCTCAGCAGTTAGGAGCACTGGTGCTCTTTCTAAAGTAAAAATATAGAAAAAGACATTCATGTCAGAGACTAAGTCACCAAAAGCCAAGGAGCAGTGATAAGCAAAGTAAGCTTTTAGTACATATTACTGTCTCATATTACATGAGACATTTCATAGTGGTTAGGAGTCAGGTCATGAAGAAAATGGTACACTTTCAAATGTCAGTATACCCCATAACAAGATTGTCAAATATGAAGTACTTAGCACAAAAGCTTTAAAAATTTGTAATTATAGTTAGAGATTTTAAAAAATCTACTCAGTCACTGATTAAAAAAAAAAAAAAAAAAAAGAAAAATCACAAAACAAAATCAGTAGCTTTAACATTCAGTAAATTAACCAAGCAAATAAAGACTGGCCCCTGAAATGTTTAGAATGAAGAAAAAACAGACCTTTTTTTGGAGGAAATGTTAGATATTATAACTACTGAGTGGAAAAAATTGGCAGGTTTTATAAAATTAAACATACTCACACCTTTTTTACCCAGCACTTCCTTTTCTGGTACTTACCCAAGAGAAACAAAAACATATGTCTAGAAAAAGAGCTTGCTTGTTGGAAATTTATTCATAACAGCCAAAATCTGGAAACAACCCAGATATGTACAATCTGAGCAATTGATAAACAAAATTGTGGTGTTACTCAGTATCATAATGAATTGACGAATGATGTGTAGCCTAGAATATGGGTGAATTTTGTAGAAATGCTGATCTAAAGAAGAATCTAATGGTACACTGTTCATGTTTGCCTGTAAATCATACAGACAAGTTCATTCTAATACAAAAAATGAAAAATACTTTGAAGGGTTTTTTTATGGGAGTAAGGGGAAATGGATCTGAAAGTGCTATAAGGAAATATTTTGATTAGTTAGAAATTATATATATTGTATATTTACACCAACATCTATTTATCAAAATAATAATTTATATATTTAATGCTTATACATCTCAAATTATATATCAGTTTTATTGAAAAAATGTCAGTATTGCACTATTTCTAGGCTTCTCTCTGGGGTGAGCTGACAGTTATAAAGTGGCTTACTCTACTCTGGGATTAAGCAGATGGGCAAATACAGAGGGAAGCAGGTTTGCATTGTGGTAGGAATTCTAAGTACGAGGAGAGAGAGAGATGTACATTGTGTTGCAAAATTAGAGGATCTTAATTCATGCTTATGAAGACATTGGGTTATATATCCACATTTATGCATATGGATATATGCTATTTTAATGTATATAATTTCCTTGTTTTCATGAATATGTATTTACAGTGTATATGTAATATATGTAAAAAGCATATACAGCCTAGTTCCTGTTTCTCTATTCCAAGACAATCTAAAAACAATGGAACCAAGGAAGAGAACAGCCTGAGTACCTGATTTGATTCTCAGCACCAGTCTTTTGTAACAGGAACCAATGAAAAAGACTACACTATAGTTCGGGTCAGAAAAGCAGTGCATTAGGTTGGACCTTCTTGTGCCAGAAAATCATAGTCTGGTATTCTACACTTGGAAAATTGAAGGCCAGCCTAAGCTATGTTGAGACCCTACCTCTAGATGGATGGATGGATGGATGGATGGATGGATGGATGGATGGATGGATGGGTGGGTGGATGGATACATATGTAAGTAAATAAGGGGGTAGAAAGAAAAGAGGAGAAAAATTTGAGCATCAATGCAAGTCTGATAACAGTGGACAATAACCTAAGTTTATAAATCAGTGGGGCAATAGTGTTAAATGTAATAAAATGAGTAAGTGATGGAAGAACAGAGAGACTATAGCATTAAATCCTCTTAACTATCTCCCCTCAGAGTACTTAATAGCTTCAAAGAGAAACAGTGTGGCAGGAATCTTAAAAGGTCTTATTAATGAAATCAAACCTGAGGCCAGCTATTGGAGTGAATGCTGGAAGATCAGAGAAGTGGAATAAGCCACGGCTATCTCACCTTGCTATTTCCTCAGGCTGGAAGCTTCTGAGTCCTCCTCCACATGAATCTCAGCTGAACTGTGTTACTCCAAAGCCTGAATGCTTAACCAACCAGATGCTTAACTAACTACATGCTTTTTTTCTCTAGTTCCTGGTCCTCACGCCTTATATACCTTTCTCTTTCTGCCCCCACTCCCTGGGATTAAAGGTTGGGTTTCTGGAATTAAAGGCGTGAGTCACCATGCTTAGCTGTTTCTAAAGTGGCCTTGAACTCAGAGATCCACCTGGCTCTGCCTCCCAAGTGCTGGGATTAAAGGTGTGTACCACCACCACCCAACTTCTGTTATGGTTTACTCTTCCCATTTTCTAGCCACCATTTTTGGCTTTGTTCTAGTGGCTGTCTGTTCTCTGACCCCAGATATGTTTATTTTGGGGAACACACAATATTTCAGGGAACACAATACCCACCACAAAACAGTGAGTTTATAAGGGAAAAACATGGACCTCTTGAAGCAGGTTGTGAAACCTGTAATCACTGGTATTGGAGCAAGCCAACATCACCATCACCTATTCAATGTTAAGTAGTCTGTGGCAGTGCTGTTCAAAATATATAATGTGAACCAAACATGAAGAAACATCCAACAGATCTAATCAATAGACATTTTATAACTATGCTAGCATTTTTTTATGTCAGGGTCAGGAGAAACAGTCTTTATCATATTGAAATTAAATAGCCATGACTACTCAGTATGACTAATGCATGTGTCTCTTAGATTAGCTCTCTGCCTTGGGAGAAGGAACTGCAGAGGACATTACTGGCGCAGTTGACAGAATGTTATGGCTGTGAAGCAGACAGTACTCCTGTGTGTGAATATTTCTGATCTTGATTCTGTTCTGATCTTGATTCTGTTGTATGAGATTGTCTTCCCTCTGAGGAAAATGATTGCAAGATGTGTGGAATAGCTTGACCAGATGTAATGTATCTACCTATATATAATGTAATATATACTGTTGTTAAAACTTTCCCATAAGTTTAATGAAACTATATTATTAAATATTTGAACATACATACCAATGTTATGATAATAGAATAAATTCTAATATGTGAATTTAATTTTAATTAATTTTTGAAGTAAAAATTTTGCTCTCCTCTCTAAAATCTTGTTTTGTGAGATTATAGTTGCTTTGAAAATTATGCATCTATAAAATTCTTGTCTAAACCTGTCAGGAAGTATATGTAATAAGTAATTACAAGTACTTCAGTATATAGTCATTATTATAACAATTTTTATTGCTTGTTTCTTATTATATTTCATTGCTCCAGGCACTATATATACGATCTTTTGTTCGTATGATATATTTTAGGGACCAGAGGTAAATTAAATGTGCTGTAAGCACTAACTAAGAGATTACTAGCCTTCCCCACCCCATCCCACCCCACCACCCACCACCAACCACCCCCATTGCTTTGAAAATTTTCTGAAAGCTATAAATTCTGTCTCAGGAATTTTTTTGCCACTTCTGTTTATAACTTGGGGATCTTACAAATACCCTCAACATTATCCACTGAACCCCAAGTCATTGTATGTTCAGGTTTAACAAAAAAGGTTTATTGCTACATTTCAATAGCTGTAATTGAGAAATGGAAGGTAGGAATAAGAATTTGTGAGTAAGTTGATTTGAGAAAGGCCTTGCTGAGAATCTGGCAACATTTTAGCAAAACCTTAAAGGTGGTGAGGGGAAAAAATCACACAGATAGTCCAGGAGGAGGCAGTTTTGTGTGGAATTCATACTCTTAATCAAGTAACGTAATGGTTCTGAAGCTAATATTAACTACTCATCTAAGACTAGGTAGCAAGGGGAATTCTGTGACTGAATGAAAAATAAGAACAGGGAGAATAATAGATTAAGATGAGGAGGGAGAATTCAAGCATAATGGATAAGAAATGTCTTTATCTAAACAGTTACTATTTTCAGGGCGGTAGACAAGGATTGACTAGGAAAAGCAGACATTAAAATAATCAATATGAAAGATATTGCTTGTTCAGACCTGACTTTGCAGTAGAGTTCATGGCAGCAAGTAGTTGGATTCTGAGTGTGTTTCTGTCACAGCACTGATAGAAGTACATGATAAGAGCATGGCCTTGAGCAGCTGTTGAGAATGGTGTTGCAAGCCATATGTGGTAGTGTACTGTAATCCCAGCACTCAGGAGGCAAAGGCCACAGAGCATCATCAGTCCCAGGCCAACCTAGTTTAAGCCTAACCTGGTTAGTAACTCAAAGCAATAGCAAATAACAAAAAGAGAGCTGCCATTCAGACATGTCAGAATTGACATGAGAAGGAACAGATTTAGTGAAGGGATCAGACAATGGAGCTGAACATTATAGTAGTGGCTTATTGTCGGTTGAAATATAACACTGAAGTCTTAAGAGATCATTATACGTTTATTAATTTAGGACTTTAAGGAATTTGTTTCTTATAATAGGAAAATATTTCCTAATAAAAAGAAGATTCCCTCCAAATCTGATCCTTTTTACTAGGTTTTAAAACATGGCTGCCCCTAAGATACTGCCTCTAAGTAAGAAAACTATATGGAGGATGGGGCAGGAGAAGGCTACCAAGCACACAAGTGAAATGCTTAATTAGATGTGTTAGTTTTGAGGTTTGAAATAGTCTGAAAAGTAGATGTAAATTTGGGACTTTTTCAATGTTGTTGCTTAAAGTCAACATGACCAAGGCAATTTTTATAAAAGAAAGTACTTAAACAGGGGCTTGCTCAATTGCAGAGGGTTAGTCCAGTATGATGGCTGGAAGCAGACAAGCATGGTGCTGGAGCTCAGAGCTTTGCATCATGACCCACAAACAGGCACAAACAGTACAAAATCGACCTGGCCTGGGTTTTTGAAACCTCAAAGCCCACCTCCAGCTATATGCTTCCTCCAACAAGGGCACACTTCCTGATCCTTCCAAGCAGTTCATCAACTAGGAACTAAGCAAAAGTGAGTCTATGGGTGCCATTTTGTTTCAAACCATCACCCTGGAACAGAGAATCAAGGTAAAGTGGGGAAGAAGAGGTATATAAGCACTAATTGGTGGAAGTCCAGGCCCTGTATAACAAGAACAAGCTAGTGTAAAGGATTGATTGCAGTGTCATCAAGGAAAAAAGAAAGTCACCAGACCTGGAGAGCCTGTAAACCAAATACAAATGGAGATTAAAGCAATGGGAATGATACAACAAGGTCTCAGGGTCCAGAAAGTGCAGAATGAGCAGAAAGTGCCATCTAGTATAGGGTGAGTACAGAAGTGTTCAGAAATCTAACGTTGATGAAAGCCGTTAACATTAGTAATGAGGATATTTGTGATGTTGAATCTAGGTAGTTCAAGACAAAAAGTCAGGGAGGAAGAACTAAAGGTCACTGGGGCTCTCCCAAAAGTGAAGTCTTGTGTGTGCCAGAAACTGGTTATATTGGCTTTTCCAAGTCTGCAAGCATGGGGCGAATTTGATTTGTGTTTGTAATTAATCTCCTTTCATTCCTGTGTGCACTTAGTTAGAGAACGCCTGATCCAGTTTTGTGTTTTCCTACCAGTCGAGCAACTCTGAGGGCTAGTCCAGGCAGTGCATTGAGAATTCAGTGGAGAGCTTCATATCCGCTGCTGACTCCACCAGGTGAAATTTGCCATCGTCAGTGATTTTCATCAGTTTAGTTACAAAACAGGAACTTGGGGCCAGGGACAAAAGTAAAAGCTCCTTTAACAATTCCTGTTTCCCAGAAAGGATGTCTTAATCAGCCAAAAGAGGGAATGGATTTTACAAATATTGACATCTTGAAATTTTCCTCTTAAAATACTGTGTCTCATCAAACATTCTTTATTTTCACAACAGCATTCAAATGTCTGTTGACTCAAGTTAAAACTGTCAGAAATTCCTGCTACATATTATTCATGCCAGGATTTTGGAAAAATAGGCACTAAAAACATATTTTTCTTTATTTGCTGTTGGAAATATTTTTTCATATGTTTATTAATATAAATCCTCTTTAACTTAAACTAATATTCTCTTAAAACTTTACATACTTAGTCAAGGTGCTGAGGGTGGTTTAAATTTCTCACAATATGAAACTAGGAGTGAATCTTATACAGTCATAATACTGCTCTTCCACAAAATCTGCAGACAAGGTTAACTTATATAAAGATGCATTTCATTTGTTTATAGAAGTATCCTCTTTTTACTGGATACATCCTAAATGCACATTAAGTAATTGACCTTCTGAAGTCATTTCCCCTTGGTTCATATATTTCCATCTGAATTACAAGTTGTAGCTTACCAAAGTGTGCCTGGTTTTATTACTAAAATATGACCATTGATAGCTAAGTAATAATGAGATTAATCAGCCCTAAGTGAAAAGGATGAAGAAGCAATATCTACTCTGGTTTGACTATGGTCTCTCCAAATATCTAGGTGTTAGATTCTTATTTCCTTGGATCCCCTGCGTGGATGGTAGGACCTTGTAGAAATCTTTGACCATTGACAATGTGCCCACCACGGGTACCCTGGGAACCAGGCCTTTTTCTCTTCTTTCTTGGAAGTAAAGTGTGTGGTTTCTTCTCCAGCAGAAGCTGAGAGCAGAACTTTGGATGGAAGGGCTCACATTTAGAGATGGCAGTTACTGGTGCCCTCACGATGGACTGTATTTGTACTGTCTCCTTCATCCTGTCTCCCTCAGCAGTTAGCGTAGTGTCTGCCTTGAGGAAGTGACAAATAATTACTAACTTCCTGCAAGCCAGGGGGTGGCTATTTGGGAATAAATATTTGAGCTGAGCCTTGAAGAAGAGGAGACATTTGACCACAAGATGGCCATGGTAGGGAAGGGAGAATAGCATGCAGGAAATGGCATGGCTGTGACTAAAGCAGAATCATTAATGGGGAAGGCTTTGAAGGCCAGACCAAAGTGGGGTTTGTTCACCTGTAAAGGAAGTAAAATATAACTTGCTTGCACTTCAAGATGATTGTGGAGGACCAAATAGGAAAGTGTATAAAAGTGCTTTATAACCTGGAGGGTGATAAAAAGTTGTTGGCTACAACTTTAATCTTGTTTTGGATTTCTCTTATCCAACTCACCCATAATCTTCTTACCTATAGCAGATTGAGTTTCCATTCATCCTAACTTCTCTTTGTTTCCACCTTTCTGACTGCATAGACCTTTCTTTCTCTCCAGCCTGGTCTTACCCTTCTCTCCACCTTTTCACATCATGTTTATTTTAAAAGACCAAACCAAAAATACCATTTCTCCTCCCAGGGATCTTTGAGCATCCCTTTTCTTTCTGAGTTTGTGGTGCTTTGAAAGAAAATGGTCCCCAAAGGAAGTGGCACTATTAGAATGTGGCTTGTTGAAGTAGGTGTGGCTTTGATGGAGGAAGTATCTCACTGTGGGAACAGGCTCTGAGGTCTCTTTTGCTCAAGCTTCCCTCAGTGTGACTGTCAGTCGATTTCCTGTCTCCTGCAAGATGTAGCACTTCAGCTCTAATACCGTGTCTGCCTGCATGCTGCCATGCTCCCCGACATGATGGTAGTGGACTGAACCTCTGAAACTGTAAGCGAGCCACCCCAATTAAGTTGCCATGGTCATGGTGTATCTTACAGCAATAGAAACCCTAACTAAGACGGAAGTATTTAAACACTTACCACAAGAGACAAGTTTAATGTTCCCTACTTGTTGTAGCTAATGGAATATGTTTCCTGTGTTTGTAGCTGGATGATTAGCTCCAAGGGGCAAATAGAACACACAGCTTACTATATATCTCTTACTTGCTAATTTAAAGTCTTAATAGCAAGTGTTTATTAAACTACAAAAATATCCATAGTAACTACATATATTTAAAATAAGTAATAACTTCAATTTTATAACTGGAGGATAGGATAATGAACATTCTAAAATAATGTCATTTGTAGATATGGGCCTCAGGTGTACATGTATACCAGAAATTCTTGAGTTAGATAATTTAGTGTTTGTATACCATGAGTCCCAGTTTGTATGGGATTTTGAAAACATAAAACTAATGGAAACTCAGTGTTTTGACATTTTTGTTTTGTTTTGTCTTGTTTTTATTAAAGGCAGTAAAAGAGAAGGGAAAAAACGAGAGCAACCCATATGCTAATGATGTTTCTGTAGGTCAGAAACTACTAGTCTGGTGTGGTGCCTCGTGCAAGAGAATTGCCACAATCTCAGACCAGCCTGGATTACACAGCACTCACAAGCCGAGACCAGGGAGCCGAGGCCTTAGAATGATACCCTGTTTCAAAAGCCCTCCACTCCCAAAAAAGTTCAGCAAACTTTGGAAATTTCAAATTGTCCTGTATAACCGTATAATCAATTCATTTGAAATTCCTAACCTGAATAATGCATACATAGACAAGCAATTCTGCTACATTATTGGAGGAAGTGATCATTTCCGTTAGCACACTTTCATCAGATAGGAGATGTTTTTAAGCAGCTACTGTGTACTAGAACAAAACCAGAACATGTACAGAAGGCAGACATTAGACTGCCTTTGGTGATGTCAGTGTGTTTATTAGATGAGAAAATGTTTTATAAATATAAGCATATAATTATAAATTATGGCGATTGTTAAAAAATAAATTACTTAGTTTTAGATTGGGTAGGTCAGGAAAACCTTTGTGAGGAATTAATATTTGATGCACCTCATAAGGAATGAGTAGGGAGTAAATATACCTGGTGAGAAAAAGTAGAAACAGCCAGGGATAGCAGCATGTGTGGGCCTGGGCCTGTTTAGAGACAGAAACTGTCCAGAAAGCTGCATGACAGAGTGAAGAGGATAGGAAGACTGAGGAGCTTAGACAGTTAGGAGCCAAGTAGGAAAGACTTTTATAGCCCATGCATATAAGTGCATGGGGAAGCCACTGAAAAGATTGATGTGAATGGGTTTATGTTTTAGAAGATTGATCTGAGCACTCGATGAGGAAAATACAGAGGAAGGCAGGCTAAAAATATAGAGACATATTAGGAGGTTAGGGGAAGCTTAGAAATGTGGAGGTAAAGAACATTATGTTTTTCAAAAGCAAAATCAGGTGAATTAGATGGAAGTGGCCAGAGATAAGATAGGGGTGCTAAAAACGACTCCCACAGATGCCTGTCTTCAATGAATGAAGTTAACTGAGAGAAGAAGATTCTGGAGAGAATCAAGAAAGCAATTTAAAGCAGATTAATTTTAGTTGTATATGTGACTTCATAGTGGAAATAACCACATTTTCAGATATTTGTCAAAAGCAAACTTAGACTAGTTACATACATTTAAGATGAATAAAGACAACAGAAGCCATATAAATCAGTATGTCGATATACAAATAAGTTGAATGACTGCTGTCCTGATGCTTGTAGGAATTGTGTAAGTAGTATAGAGAAGAAAGATGGGCTGCTATGAGTTAACACATTGTACCTGATAATAAATGCTAAAGATGTGTGAAGCTGGGGATGCAGGGAGAGGGCAGTGGAAGAGCAGGGGAGAGATGTGGTGTTAATGGATCTGCATGTGTGCATCATTTGAATGAACTGCCACCCAGCTCAGATACACAGCCGAATAAAGGTAATCCCAGTGGTCCAAAGCCTCCATGTTTAAAGACATTAGAAATAATGGGTTTCTGTAACTTTGCTGATACCGTGGAAAACAAAAGCAATGTTTAAAGTCCTATATGAGTCACACTGACTGCTCCACTGGTTTTCAGGCTCTGCTAGAATAGGAGCCTTCAGACTATTTGGAGGATAGATAGGGGCTTAGGTAGCAAAAAAAAAAAAAAAAAATGGAGGAAGGAGAAAAATAGTCACAAAATGGGACTGACTCTTTCACAAACAGAAATGGCCCAGGGTTTAATATGCTGCTGTCGTGTTTGACAAGGGAAAGCTAGTAATGTCCACTGGGCTTGCCCAAGAGAAATAGGTTATTGGTGACGTTAGCAAGAGAAGCTCCTCTTCGGTGAGGTACAGACCCATGCCATTGAAGAGGTGGGTACATTCAAGTTGTCTGACTTAGTGTGTGACCCAAGTGAACTGAAAGGAAATAAAACAAGCACACGTGCCAGTGACCTAAACAGTAAAACCAGGGAGACCTAAGAGTGGGCAGTTGTTCTGAAAACTTGTTAAAGAAATGGAACAAAGGGCAGTCAAATCTGAATGGGGGGACAGGAAGGAGGCCTTGCGGCTGACCTAGGAAAGTTCAGGCTCCTTAGTAAGAGACGTTTGCAGTTCCTCTTTAGACGACAGAATAAAACCTTCCCTCCCCGCTTGAGAACTCAGGTGGTCAGATCAAGCACTTAGGTAGCAGCATATGACAACTTAGAAGTGAAAATTAACCACATATCACTTTGATTATCTTAGTTTTATTTTCATGGATTTATATGTATCTTTACAGAAACAAGTTATCTATTGTTTCTGTCTTGTACATTTTAGCTTAAAATTCCATTTAACCTATTTCTCTAGGAACCCAAGAGATAGAAATTTTGCTGGCAAGACACACAAACACTTCCCTTGCAGCCTTTTTTTGTTTTTTTTGTGATGTGATGCCATAGTGTTCTAGTGAAAAGACCTCGTGGAGTCTTCCGGGCCCTGACCACTGGAAGAATCAGCAGTAGAATGTAGAGATGGTCAGACTCTCAGCACTGCACCCCACAAATAGAGACTGCATCTCAGGAATGTGACTTAGCCCATGTTAGTACTTCTCGTTTGTATTTGATCATGCTCTGATGGTGCTACAAATATATTCCCTTTTAGAATGTGAAACACAGAAAGTATGCAAGGTGGAAGGCAACATATATCCATAACTGCTTAAAGAATGGGGAGACTCCTCAAGCAGGCCCTGTTGGAATAGACGAAGATAACGGTATGTATTTATGAGTCCTAAGTAGAAATGTTTCCGTAGAATCTTGAATGTCCAGATTTCAAAGTTTTCAGATAGTACTGGTGACTATTTCGTCTACCAGGAACTTAGGGACATTTAAGATTAAAGCTTTGCATGTGTTGTCCATTTCAGCCAAGTGTATTCACTGTCTCCTCTATCTGCCCAGACTTCATCTCTGCATAGGAAAGACAGTTCACTTTCAGTGTGACCTAGAAGTGTTCCCAAACCCCAGTGAATATTGTATTAGTGCTGATGTTTTTGTATATTATTTTTAGTTGTTCTTTATTGGCCAAGGACAGGGTAATACTTTACATGGCTCCAAAAATTTCAGATCATACAAAAGTGGGAAGTGAATTTTTAATTTCCATGTACTCATCTTCCTAGATCCTACCGAAACTCAGATAGTAAATACTTTAGAGAGATTATTTTTTATAGAAGGAAAGAAGGGTACTCATATAGTCTCTTTTCCACACAATTTATAATACAGTGTTTTGCCCTTGACTTACAAAAGAAAATCTTTGTACAGTAGAATTTTAACATTATTACATAGTAAGTGGGTTTATACAATTAATAATGAAAAAAATATGAAAATCTTGTTATTTCTATCTGACTTGTAGTTAATATGGAAGGAAAAAGAAAGGGAAAAATGTTTCTCCCTTTTTTAAAAAACAGTTACTAGAAATGTAGTCAATATACCATTTTTGCTGAACTGAGAATAATCCAGGTGATCCTTTCATTTTTTGAGATGATTTGGGGGCATCTTGGAGGTGATTATGTACAGCAGGAGTCATTAAGCTTTCTTAAAGGATCAGGAAGTATATATAAGGATATAAGTATATGTAAGTATATAAGGATATGAACCACATATCCTTAGTGCAGATGTTCAGTTCTGCTATTACTATGCAGAAGTGACTGTGGGCAGTGGGCAGACAGGTATACATGATTATGTTCAGTATTCTGTTTGTCAGAGTTGGCCAACTACAGCCTAACTCGTTTTCTTACTGTATTGAATAAAGTGACGAGACTGTTCAACTTTGAAATAACTTTACATTGCAAATAAACCTCACTTGACCATGATGTATTATTTTTTCTTACACAGATGAATTTTTGTGTTGATGATATTCATAACCCAAATTGTTCTAGAATTTTTTGGGGTGAGGATTAAATTGTTATGCTCACAGGGCAGTTCACAAACACCTGTATCTCCTTCAGGGGCCCCAGCTCCTCCAGCCTTTGTGGGTATCTGCACTCACTTGGACATATCTGACAAAATACACAAACAAATGTTATACTTCATAAATAAAATTTGAAAATTTCTGGTCCATTTCTGTTCCTTGTTTTAAATAGCTTGAAAATTATCTGCTCTTTTAATACTTCGTAGAAATGTTCTATGTATAGGCCCATGCCTATAATTCTAGCCCACTAGAAGGCTGAGGCAGAAGGATTTCTCTGAGCAGACAGACAGCCAGGTTTATGTAACCAGACATTACCTGAAGAAAGTTAGAAGAACAAATGGAGGGAGGAGGAGGAGTCAGCTGTTATGAAACACTCTTTGGCACAATTCTTAATCTGTATCCACCCACTAAATGAATTTACACAATGAGGCAAGTACTTCTCTCCACCCATTTTGGTAACCTCTAGGTGTGAATATGGTCTTCCCATTAGCTCTGAGTTAGTTTGATATAGAGATAAGCATACCTATACAAGGTTGCATGCATCCAATGTCAAATGTGACAATGATGCTGAGTATCTGACTCGGGGACCATTGTGGGAAAGGGGGTGGAAATATTGTATGAGCCAGAATACTAGGAAGTGTTCTGTGAAACAGTCTCTCCTAGAAATGGCTCTGTAAAGAAGACCAGAACATGGCAGTATCAGGGAACATGTTAATAAGGAAAAAGGAAAACTTTAACTACAGAAACAGACTCAGCAGGTTGCATTTGTGTGTGTGTGTGTGTGTGTGTGTGTGTGTGTGTATATGTATGTATGTATGTATATATCCGTGCACACGTGTGCGTACATCTGTGCATGCATGCACGCACGTGAGTGTGAGACTAATCAAACAGACGTTATCAGCTTGAGGATCCGGAGGTGTGTGGAAAGGACTCAAGTGAGGCTAGCTGAGAGGGGCTGGAGGTAAGAAGGAGGAAGTGATATAATTCTACTTCAGTTAAAAACATTAAAAAAAAAAATAAGAGTTAACAGGTGCCACATAAGTACTAGGAAGGATGCTGGAATCATTAATTAGTGGGACAAACCAAACCAAAAGATAACCATGTACTTACTAAAAGCTAGAGCTCTGATTTACTGAATGACCTGTTAGTGCTATCAAAGATGCTGATCAGCTGTAACTTATAGATGGTTTATGGGAAAAGGAAAGCAAAGGTATGAAATTGCCCATACACTTAACATGAAGCCTAGTAGTCTAATTATTTCCCCTAGAGCAGGTGTTCTCAACCTGTGAGTCAAATGACTCTCTCATAGGGTTGTGTGAGAAATATCAGAAAAATAACAGATATTTACATTACAGTAGCAAAATTACAGTTATGAAGTAGCAGCAAAATAATTTTATGGTTGAGGGGTTACCACAACATGAGGAACTGTATTAAATGGTCATAGCATTAGGAGGGTTGAGACCTGCCGCCCAAAAGAAAGACAAAGGTATGTTCACACAAAGGACTGTATGTGAATGTAAGAACTTTATAATTACCTAGAAATGACTCAAATAATACTAGTTTTTGAACACATTATCTATGGAATGTCCTTGCAGTTGAAGACCACTGCTTTTTTAACTTTCATTAGCTGTTTTCTTTGACAGTTTCATACATGTATATAAAGATCTGATGCTCATAATGTCTCCTGATGCTTTGTCATTGCCCATACTCTCTAAACACCTCCAGATCCCTTTGCTTTCATTCTCTCTACATATCCCTTCCCACATTGGTCTGTTTTTGTTTGTTTTGTGACTGGCTAATTTAAACAAGGGCCATCTGTGTAACCATGGATTTGGAACTAAACATCAGGACCCAGTCAGCTCATCAGTGAGAATGCATCTTCTCCCCAGAATCTGTCAGTAGTCCATCGTTCAGAAGAATGATGGGAGCCCCTTCTCACCCATGATTAACTCTTGACAGGCCGAGTCATCTACAGGCCCATTATTGGTAGCTCTGGTACTGTGAGATTGTGATCGAATTATCTATGTCATTCTCTAAATTTAGCATTTCCCAGACCTTATCCCTATTTTCCTGATGTTACAGTCTTTTCTTCTGCTTTTCATGATGTTCCCTGAGTTTTTAGGGGGTGATATAAATGTCCTATTTGGGGCCAACCACTCAGCTAGCACCTTGAGTAACAATGAGTCTCATATTCACCACCATTCGTTGTAAAGAGAACCATCTTTGAGGAAAATCAGGAGCTCAGCAGGCTTGAAAGCAGAAACCGTGGAAGAACACTGCTTGCTGGGTTACTTCGAAACGTATACTTTGCTTGCTTTTTTATCTAGCCCAGAGCCCCTTGCTCAGGGAATACTGCTGCCCACAGTGGGCTGGACTCTCCTACATAAAATAATAATTAAGGCAATCCTTGGTAGACATGCACATAGGCCAATCGGATCTGAGCAAACCTTCAATTGAGACCCCCAAGTGACTCTAGGCTATATCAAGTTGACAATAAAGGCTAACTAAGACACATATAAATATAGATATTTAGAAGGAGGCCTTGTACCATGACAATTAAGTTAATCAATAGTAGTAAGTTCTCCCCAGGGCATGAAATTGAGTTTCTGGTTGGCTTTTCATTACCAGGCCTGCTGGGGAGCTGACCTTATATCCATGTAGAGATCTGGTGGTTACTCCCATAATAGTCATGCCATTATTGTACCACTGAGTACATCCTGCCTTTATGTTTTTGTTTATGATATTGTAGTTTATAGGACTTAGAGCCAACTAAGACCATTGGTACTAACAGCCTGTTTTTCAGCTTTCAAGACATACTATAAAGGTTATTCTGTTAGAAAGAAATATCCACTTCAGTTCTAGCTTGATTTATCTGTATCTTAGAGTCAACATGTATGTCTTTAGTAATGGAGTCTTCTCCTCAGGGTCTGGTAGCAAGATTGTGTATTGATGTGGTAGTCTCTAGGGCTTCCTTGACAAACAGTTCATTGGGGGTATCCCACACCTGACCCTGGTATTTATTTTGAATAGCCCATTATCTTTAGGAGCAGCATTATCTCACCTGGCAAGGTATCTCTCTTTTGGAGGTTCTCCCTCTTTCCGCAACCTTGACTCTCCTGCCCCTTCCCTTCTGTTTACAAAGTACTAGATGTCCGTACGCTTTTTACATGCCCTTCCACTAGTTTAGCCCTTTCTCCCCCACTCAGCTTCCCCACCCTTGCCTAAATATTCTCCCCAGTGCTCCTGTCTGTTTTCAGATTACCTGTTTTCTGTTACCCTCCCCTCCCTTAAAGCAGCCCTCACCCCAGGTGTACTTTTCTACTTTCCTGACTTCCAGGAAACACAAGTGATACACACAGACCTAAGGATTTGAAGCTAGGATCTACATAGGAAAATGAACATTCAACATTTGTCTTTCTGGGGCTGAGTTACTTCACTCCATGTAATCTTTTTCAGTTTCATCTATATACCTATAAATGTAATAATTATGCTTTTCTTTACAACTAAATGTGATTTTATTGTGCCTATGTACCACGTTATCACTAGCTACCCATCTATTGATGGACATCTAGGTTAATTCTGCTTCCTAGTTACTGTGAACAGAATGGCAGTAAATGGATAAGCAAGTACCTCAGGAGTAGAACATAAAAGTCATTTGGGTATATGCCTAGAACTAGAGTTGTTGGCTCATGTGATAATTCTATTTTTAGCTTTTTGAAGAACCTTCACATTGATTTTTATGGTGATTTCACCAGTGTGCACTCTAACCAATAGTGAATAAAGGTTCCTTCCCCTCCCCATTTCCTCACTAGTATTTATTATTATTTGTTTTTTTTATATATTGGCTTCTTTCATATTATATATTTTGATCTTATTCTGTCCTCTTCCCCAACTCCTCTCAGATCTTCACGACTCCCTACCCATCCAATTTCTTGTTCTTTCTCTCTTTAAAAAAGAAACAAAAGACCAAAATGACAAAACATACCAAAACAAAATGAAAAACAGCGCGCGCACACACACACACACACACACACACACACACACTCACACTGTTTTGTATTGGCTAACAACTCTTGTGTTGCTCATTAGAGAAAATTATTTTCCTTTCAAGCAGGAATCAGTTGCAGATAGCTTCTTGGATAGGAGTGGAATTTTGTACCCACTTCCCCTTCTGGCCTGGGGTTTGTCTGGCCTGAACTGCACAGGTCTTGTGTGCTGTCACAGTTTCTGTGAGTTCAGATGGTCATCAGTTCTGTTGTTTCTGGAAAATGCTATTCTCTTGGAGTCAGTCTTTCCGCCTCCTCTTCTGGATAGATTCTTGAGCCTTGAGGGGAAGACTTTGATGAAGACATCCCATTTAGGGCCGAGTGCTCTAAAGTCTCTCACTCTCTGTACATTGTCCAGTTCTTAGTCTCTTACTTACCATCTACTGCAAGACAATGGTTTTGGATAAAACTTGAATGATGAACTTATCTCTGAGGATAGCATGTTATTGCCGTATTCCTTGTGCAAACCAGAAGTAGATTTTCTGCTAGGGCAAGCTAGTCTCAGGTTCTTGGCCATCTTAGCAGTGTCAGGAGTTGGTTCTGTATCATGGAGTAGGCCTTAGATTAAAAAACCTGGTTGGTTATTTCCATAACATTGTACCACTGCTGCACCAGTGTGTTTTGTAGGCAGGTCACTATTGTAGGTCACAGCTTAAAGATAATGATGATGATTTTTCTTCTCTGGTAGCATGTACAGTACTTTGCAGCACCATGTATGCTAAACAGTACAGTGAAGCTTAGTTGGGCACCAGGTAATTTTCTCCATGTTTGATAACATAAGTGATGTCTTCAGCAATAGAAATAACATTGGTAATACGTTAATATTTAGGCAAGGGATCTATAGGAACACCATTGGCCATTGACTCTACAGGATATAACCCATCCCTCTACTAGGGGTTTTACTTGGTGGTGTAAGATACCTAATTAGGGCATTGTTTCCCCCATTATGTGATAATCCTTTTAAATTGTTTTAATATGTGTATATACTTAAGGAAGCTTCTACTGTAGTAGACTTCCATATGGCTTTTCAGACAGCTTTAGTGTTAGTTGTCCCTCCCCATAGTCCCTCCTTTGTTCTGCCCTCTCACCCCTCACCCCCATCAGCCCTCTTAGTCTAGTTTCCCTGTTGTCTCTTTAGAACACTATACTATTTCCCTTCCTTGGAAGATACCCCCACCCTATCTCCTGCTACTTACCTGATCTCTGTGGTTAGTCTAAATCAAGCATATGTATCTAGCACTTAAAAGCTTGAATCCACATGAGAGAAAACATGCAGTGATTGTCTTTCTGGATATTGGTTACCTCACTCAAGGTGATTATCTTCCCTTCGCTTCATCTATTTACCTGCAAATATCATAATCTCATTTTTCTTAGTAGTTGAATGTAACACAAATTCTAAATGGTCTTTTAATAAAAAAAAAAAAAATCCTGGTGCCACATATTGGGGTAAATGCTGAAAGATCAGAGAGACAAAGGAACAAGCCACAGCCACCACCTCTTACCTCACCAACTCCTCAGCCTAAAAAGGCTTTCTAGCCAAAAGGCCTCCAGCCAGAAGGGGTTCCTCAGCTGAAAAGCCATTAGTTCTTGTCTTCTCACACCTTATATACCTTTCTTCACCCAGCCATCGCTTCCAGGGATTAAAGGTATATGTGCTTCCCAGTACTGGGATTAAGGGTGTGTGCCACTACTGCCGGTCTCTGTTTCTTTCCTAGACTGAGTCAATCTCATGTAGTCCTGGATGGCTTTGAACTCACAGAGATCCAGATGGATCTCTGCCTCCTGAGTGCTAAGATTAAAGGTGTGTGCTATTATGTCCAGATCGCATGGACCCCCAAAAGACCACCATGGAGACCGAATCCCGAATGTAAAAGCAAAGAGCCTTTATTTCATGGTCCCTCTGTCTGTCTGACACAGCGGTGCGAGCAGAGAGGCCTGAGCTCAGGTGGGGCAGAATTTTATCATAGCAGAGGTTGGGATGAGGGGATTTCCAGGGTCCAGGACCCTGATTGGCTAACAATTGTTTCGGGGTATCTGTAAAACAAAAAAAAAAAATAGGTGTGTGCTAGACTCAAGGACATCTGGCCACCTTATCTAATGGTCAGAATGTTTGGGATGTCAGGTACTTCGTCACCCCTGGGTGGATCCCTGGGTGGTATCAGCTTAAGGCTTTTCCTGGATCTGGGTGTTGCCTGCCAGTAAGCCTGTCACAGAAGCTGTGTCTAGGCCTCTAAGCCTGTCATGGCTGCTGTGTGGTCAAGTTATTTTGGTGCCCTTCGCATGTGCCACTACTGCCTGGCCTCTATACTTAAGCTAGTGCCTTGTTCTGTCCTCTGACCTTCAGGCAAATTATATTAGGATACACAATATATCACCATAGTCGAATAATCTTCCATGTGTTAATGTACTACACTTTCATTGTCTATTCATCAGTTGATGGACATCTGGTCTGTTTCCAATTTGTGATTATTAAGAATAGAGCAGAAATGTACATAGCTGAGCAAGAATCTCTATAGTAAGATGTAGAGTTCTTTGGGTATGTGCCCAAGCTGGGTCTTGAGGTTAGATTGATTTTTCAACTTTTTGAAGAACCTCCATGCTAGTTTCCTTAGTAGCTGTACCAATTCCTGTTCCTCGCTTTTTCTTCTATCATATTCTGGGTATCTGGTCTTATGTTGAGGTCCTTGATCCATCTGGAGTTGGTTGAATTTGATACTGGGCGATAGATACGGTTCTATCTTCATTCTACGTGCAGCAATCCCGTTTATCGACACCATTTGCTGAAGAAGCTGTCTTTTCTCTAATGCATATTTTCAGCATCTTTGTTTAAAAAAAAAATCAGGTGTCTTTAGGTATTTGGGCATGTGTCTGGGTCTTCAGTTCAGTTCCATTGATCAAACGTGTCCCTCCACCCCCAATATAATGTTTTATTACTATAGCTCTATAATACAACTTGAAATGTGGAATGGTGATACACAGTTTATTATTCGGAATAATTTTAGCTATCCTGAGGTTTTTGTGTTTCCATATGAAGTTGAATATTGTTTTCAGAAGTTTCTATGAAACATTATGTTAGAATTTTGATGAGGATTTTCTTGAATGTGTAGATTGCATTTGTAGGATGGTCATGTTCATATTAATCTTACTGACTCTTGAGCATATTGGAGATCTTTCCATCTTCTAGTGTCTTCAATTTCTTTCTTTGGTGCCTGAAAATTTTTCTTATATGAGTCTTTTACTTGCTTAGTTAGAGTGTTCCCAATACATTTTAGGGTGCTGTTGTGAAAGATATATTACCTTTATTTCTTTCTTACCCTGTTTGTCATTTGTATATAAGAAGGCTACTGTGTATGTGTGTGTGTGTGTTTTTTAATACTGTTACTTTTACTGAAAATGTTCATCAGCTGTAGAAGTTTCCCATTGGAGTCTTTAGCATCTTTTATGTATCAAATCATATCATATGCAAATAAGGATCCTTCTTCCCTATTTGCATCCTCTTGATCTCCTTCATTTGTCTCATTGCTCCAGCAAGACTTCAGGTGCTGTATTGAATGGGAATGAAGGGAATATCCTCGTCTTATTCTTGATTTTAGTGAAATTGCTTTAAGTTTCTCTTCACTTAAGTTGTTGTTGGCTGTGGACTTGCAGTAAATTGCCTTTATTATGTTGAGGAATGTCCCTTTTATCCCTAGCCTCACTGGAGCTTTTATAATAAAGGGATGTTGCATTTTGTGAAACATCTTTTTTGTATATAATGAAATGATCATGTATATTTTTGTCTGTCTTAGTTAGAGTTTCTATTACTGTGAAGAGACATCATGACCCTCTTATAAAGGAAAGCATTTAATTAGGGCTGGCTTATAGTTGTAGAGGTTTAGTCCATTACCATCATGGCAGGAGGCATAGCTGTGTGCAGACAACATGGTGCTGGAGAAGGAGTTGAGAGTTCTACATCTGGATCTGCAGGCAACAGGAAAAGACTGACACAGTAGCCAGGCTTGAGCATTTGAGACCTCAAAGCCCGCCTCTGCAGTGTTACATTTCCTCCAGCAAGGCCAGGAGTCTCCTACTAGTGCCAGTTGCTACCTGGGATGGGCACTTGCCCTGAGGTCACCAGTCCTATTCCATCCAACATCGGGCTTTTCTTTAGTCTGTTTGTCCCCTTGAACACGGGATTTAGCTCTATTCCACTTCCAGTGCCCCTTTTCTCCATGAATTGTACATTTTGTATTTTCCCTTGCTCGGCTTGCTCCTTTTCATTATAGTTCTTCATAAGAGTGAACACTGATGGCCACAGGACAGAATCAATACTAGGCTGTTTTGAAATTTCCTCCACCAGTGCTAGTAAACTAAAACTCTTCAGTTTAGCTTCAGACAGATTTTTTTGGTCAAGGGCAAAAAACAGCCACATTCTTAGCCAAAATATCACAAGAATGGTCTCTAGGCCATATCTGGAACCTCTTGAGTCAGGCCCCAACAGTTCAAATCACCCTCAGCACCACTGTCTTCCGTGTTGCTACTAGGATGGCCCATTAAGCTCTACTTAAGGCATTCAACTACTCTTCTAACCCAAAGTTCAAAAGTTCACATTTCTCCAAACACCTATTATGATATAGATATCTGAATATGAAATTTCATTTTTAATTTTTATTAATTTTTGAGAAATAGTAATAGATAATCATTTAATAGCCTGCACATAGCAAACGTTAAATAAAAGACAACTATCAAAAAAACGATCCATTTTGGACAACACAGATGTGACCTATTTTCCTAAAAATTTCCTTATTTTTCATTTGAAGTTTGTTTTAAAAAAAGAAATGTCATGTGTAAAGAATGTGTAGACCATGCCAGGCAGTGGTGGCACACGCCTTTAATCCCAGAACTCAGAAGGCAGAGCCAGGCAGATCTCTGTGAGTTTGAGGCCAACCTGGTCTACAGAGCAAGATTCAGGACAGGCACCAAAACTACACAGAGAAACCCTGTCTCTCGGAAGGAAAAAAAAAAAAAGAAGAAAGTGTAGACCTGGTGGGTACTGTCCTAAAGAAATGATATTTACTGTCATCAAAAACTTTTTTTTAAAGACTTCTTTATTTATTATGTATACAGAAGAGGGCGCCAGATCTCATTACAGATGATTGTGAGCCACCATGTGGTTGCTGGGAATTGAACTCAGGACCTCTGGAAGAGCAGTAGGTACTCTTAACCTCTGAGCCATCTCTCCAGCCCCATCAAAAACTTTTTAAGAAAATTAAAAAAAAAAATTATAGCAATGATTTCAAGAAATAGCCTGCTTATTAGATGCATTAGGTGGAATTTTGTTTATCATGTGAGTGGAGGAAAATAAAAATGCTTAACAATTATATTTCAAAATGTCTGCTTCAAGATTGTATATGTATTATATACAGATGTTGAAGAAAATGAAGATGCTGGTGCCACCTCTCTGCCCACTCAGCCACCTCAGCCATCATCATCTTCAACATATGACCCAAGCAACTTGGCACCAGGCAGCTACAGTGGGATACAAATTCCTCCAGGTGCACATGCTCCAGCTAATACACCCGCAGAAGTGCCGCACAGCACAGGTATGAACTCAGTACTGTGTCCCCATTTTCATAAAACCTAGAGCTCTGAAACTGGAGATAGCTCAGTGGGTAAGAGCAAGCTGCACAAACCTGAGGACCTTAGTTCAGATTTCAGCACTCACATAAAAAGTTGGCCATGGCCACATACACAGCTATAACCCAATAATAAAGAATGTGGAAACAAGAGAATATATAGGGCTTGCTACTAGCTTAGCTCCAGGTGTTTTTGAGAGACTCTACCTTAAAGAAAGGCAGAGAGGAGTAGAGCAGAGGATACCCAGTGTCCTCTGGCCTCAGCACACTCATTCGCATACACATACACATACACCACTCTCAGGGACCACACATACATAGGCACCATGCACTTGCACCACACACTCAAAAGTGTATATGCTTCACACACAACACACATGCACCACACACTCATAAATGCATATGCCCACACACGACACACCTTCATGCATGCACATATAGCACACTCAGGCATACACACACAAAATGTTTTTAGAAATAACAATACTTATATTTGGTCCACATAATGATGTTAATAGAGTTTGATCCTTAAATTCTGTTTACTTTTGTTTTTAGTATTTATTGCAGTCTAAATTTTGGAGCAGTGACAGGTGCTTATATGTATTGATTACTGTTTGCTTCTTACTTACTAATAATGTTTTCTGTACATTATAGAAATGGCTCTTTTCTTTTTGTCTCCTTCCCTGTCCCCCGCACTGTAGCTTGAGAATAGTTCTGCAGTACTAGTTTCTCACTGGGTTTGTTAGTCGGGACCCGTCTGTGGTAGCACGGTTAGGATGCTACCTCTACCTCTACATGGTCCGTTGACATTGATGGCGAGTAGGCTTGGAGGTCGAGAATATGGGTGACAATAAAATCACAGGTGAACCTAACAAAAACATGACTTAGAAATGACAAGACGAGCTGTCTTCTGTCTTTGAATTCATCGGTGCATTACATGTGTCTTATAAAGAAAGATGTAACGAAACTCCTGTCCAGTGATAGCAGTGTCAGTAGATGAAGACTATGACACGTAGGCACAGGTACTCTTCATCCACTTGTATCATTGACAGAACATCTCCAAACGAGAGCCATATACAGCTAATGTTTAAGCTCTGGTATAATTTGGGCTTGTTTGTTGATTTTTTTTCCTAAAAATTGTTCATAAAATTTTGCTTTTACCTCAGCACCAGAGTAACCTCTGGTGTTGATCTGTACAGTATCCTCCAGTTTTAATTACTGGTTGAGAGTCAGCCTAAGAGCCCCGATTGTACTATTTCTGGGACACTGTACTGCTTACTTCATGGGCTTTTCTTTGTCAGCCTCGTTTTACCTATACCACTTAGGTCGTCTTGCATGAGTATCATACTAGTTAAAATTTATTTTCACCATTAAAATAGCAATTATATTTTTCTTCTATTTTGAAACCTCATGTTTTCTGTTTATATTGCTTATACATTGACTTTATTATTGAAGAAATTGATCATTGGATCTCTGGTCTCTCTTATGTCCTCACTTAGCATAGTTCACCTGGCTTTCAAGGCTTTATGGTGTGTACCATGACATAGCTAGTGCAGCCCGTGTGAGTTTGTTTTGTACGTATACTTCATGAAACAAACACTGTTTGAAATACATCATTTCTAATCTAAGTGCTTAAGCAAAGTCAGCTACCCCAGTGAATCTGCCCTAGGTGAATGCTGGTCAGACTGGAAGAGTAGACACTGGCGTTTTTACAGGATAAGCATGCCATGCATTTGAAGTCAAACCACTATGTCTGAAATAGCTCTACTGGCATCTACTTCTCTCACCTGTGTTTTTCTTCTTTCTGAGATGAAATTGGTATCATACTTGTTTCTCATGTTTATTTTAATTATTATAGCATAAAATTGACTAATTCTTACCCATAACACATAAATAAGCATCCCACAAATCAGCTTCTTTTCCTTTTCTTTTTCCATCTTCCTTCTTTCTGTGCCAAGGAGACAGGACTCTCAATGGCAAGTTAATGGGTATCCAAAATCATTCTGTGAATCAAGACGACTGTCGTATGTCAGTGTAGAATGTACAGGAAGATTACCTGAAAAGTGCTACTGTAGAAACAGGTCTGAGGACAGCACTGTAGTAGAGTCAGTCACCTGGGTAAAATGTAGACTTGCTTTGTATGTGAAACAACACACATTTTGTAGGAGGACTGCTTGATTGACTTTATATATAATTGCCATTTTTGTACAATGAAAACATTACGTTCTTGATAGCTTCATATGGTCCTACTAATAGTCAGCGTTTATTGTTGGGAACATTCGAGACGATAATATTAGGAGGTGAAATTTAGGAAGTATTCTAGTATTGTTGGTTATTTTTCACTCTGACTCTTTGGGGGACTCAAATAATCACACACAGAGACTTTTTCTTCTTATAAATGCCCAGCTTTAACCTGGTTTGTTTCTTGCTAGCTTTTCTTAAATCATCCTATCTGGGCTTTTATCTTAATGTATACCTTCCTTTAATTCTTACTCCGTGACTTTCTGTGTAGCTGGATGGCTGACCCCTGGAGTCCTCTTTCTCCTCTTGCTCCTCGACCTCTTCCCAGATTTCTCCTCCTATTTATTCTCTTTGCCTGCCAGGTCTGCTCATCCTCTCTCCTGCCTGGCTGTTGACTGGTCAGCTCTTTACTAGACCATCAGTTCTAGACAGGCACAGTAAGACAGCTTCAGATTTCAACGAATGCAACATAAAAGAACGCAACACATTCTTGCATTCTTTAACAAATGTTCCACAGAATAAGCAAATGTAACATAAGTTAAAATATTATTCTACAATATTCTAATTTGCACAGTACATTTTAGTCTGGTTAACAAAGACGTGTGGTGGTTGTGTGTTCTCACTCCCTCTCTCCATGTACATATTTACAAATGTACAAAAAATATAGCATTTTATATATCCTAATTACCCTTTCCCCATCCTCCTCTTTCAGTCATCAGAGAAAGAAATGAAAGTAAAACTTCTGAGAAACATACTCAGTGAAGAATGAGAATTTAAACTCAAGGCTCTGGCTTCATTTAGTTAGTTGCTACCTCCTTTCTGTCCTTTGTCTGTGATCCTTGGTAGACAAGGATCTAAAAGCTTTTCAAATCCAAAGCTGCTTTCTCAGTGGCATGCCTCTATTTAGTTATTAAGTTTAGATGTTGGATCTCCTCTTACCTCCAGGGTTTTTTCTGTGGCATTTATTCAGTTCATAGCTGTCAAATAAAAGAAAGCAATAACATTTTTAGTTTATAAACATAACAGATGTTTCCCCTCTTGCTCACTTTAAGAGTGATTTACCTTCTCTCATGAAATGGGTCCAGGATACACTTTTATCAAAGGGAAATCCTTGAGATAGCTGAGAAGAATAGTGTGTACTCATTTACAAGTCTTAGTTCTTCCACAAGAAAGCAGTGGGTGCAAGGAGGGCAGGAATAGAGGTTGGTTAGCAGTGTTGCCCCTGTGCCCCAGCCACTGAGCAGACATCACCTGGGGACACTAATAATGTTCACCTTATCTCTCAAAAACCTGTGTTTCTGCAGTCTGTGTTACAGAAAGCCTTAGCAGAAAGTCAGACTACTTAAGTGTGATAGAATTGTGTTAATGCTGCTGACTTTTTTTTTTTTCCCCTTTCTGAAACAGGGTCTCACTATGTAGCCCTGACTGGCCTGGAGCTCTCTATGTAGATAAGCTGGCCTCTAACTCACATAGATCCTCCTGCCTCTGTCTTTGGAGTAGTAGGATTAAAGGTGTGCGCCACCACATGCGGCCACTGCTAGCCGTTTTGCCTCTCACCAAATTACACTGCAAACCTGAGCTCTGTCAGGAGTTGTGGAGGGAGAAGTTAGGCTTTTGGGTTCTGTGATGTGTCATTTGCTCATTGACATCCTGGCCTGTGTTTTTCTCTCAGGGCCATTTCCCCTGGTTACATGGAGGGTCCGTCCCATCTGGTCTCCTACTTCCTTACCTTTGCGTCTCTTATTCATAGGTTAGAGCAGCAATGTCTTCCTCCCTTTGCACTATGTTGCAAGGCTCTGTCTAAATTTGGGAATCTAGCTTCTCTAGCTTCCTAACCACCTCTCATGTCTCCCTTCTCAAGAGTTTCTTCCTATGCCATTTAGTCTATAAAACAAGTTAGTTAACTAAAAATGCTACAGTATTCTTGAACGTGAATGGATGCTTTCTAATATGCTGCTTAAGTATAACTTAGAAGTTACTTTCTGACATAATACTTGCATTTTATTGAGTAACAGAAAAGAATAAATATCCAAGCTCATTGCTTTCCTCTGGGAGTGGATTTTAAAAAGATCACCTCACTCCAGCATATTACAGCCTAAAAGTTGCAACCATTGTGCAGATTTCAAGAAGGACCTATCCAAATCCAAAAAAAAAAAAAAAAAAAAAAAAAAAAAAAAAAAAAAGCAGACTACAGCATGCAGTGAATAAATAGTAACCTGAAAACATTACCAACCTACCAGGTATTTTTGAGCTTACGTCAATCCAGTATTTGGTGGCGGCAAAAGGGCAGACCTGCCTCTGCTTCAAGGCAGACAGGAAGAGACATGTTCAGACTATTGTGCCTCAGGCATGTGCAACTGAATGACTGAACAAAAACTTAGTAAGATTTACACTGCCTTTTCAAACATTATTCACATAAAATAATCTTTCATAACTAAGCAGTCTCTACGAACCCTACTGTGTTCTTACTACAGCTTGTTACATACACATCATTATTTGAACGTTATCCTAGGATGCCGGCCAGAAAGTGTGGCCTTCCTTGAAGGAGTTGGTTGAAAGATTTAATCTATGGAAGAGTATGAGTCGCTTGGGAAGGGGTGTCTTACCTGCTTGGAGAATGTGGACAGCCGTTGCACTTAATCTATGGCTGCTGCAAAGCACTAGGCTTGACAAACAGCCCCTCAGATCTCCTAGCTTTCTAACATTCACTGTGAGGCCCGGGCTGGTCTGGCACTCAAAGAGATCTGCCTGCCTCTGCCTCCTAAGTCCTGGAATTAAAGTCATGCACCACCATGTTTGGCTTTCTGACAGTCTTTTTATTGTTAACTTTATATGTGCCTTTAAATATTTGTGGGAAAACATATGTCACATGTTATTTAATATCCTTTGTTAGCACTCATCAAAATTAAGCAGAATGTCACTGAATTGTTCACTAAAAATTTCATGTGTCTTCTGGCTTTGCAGTGATAGTACTGTAGTAATGTGTGTAGTAGGAAAAGTGTAAAAACATGATTTTGTTAGTAATGAGTTGTTTTGTAAATCATGATCCATGCATTGAAAAGAAGCATTGTAGGGCCATTAAAAAGGAAGCAAGGATTGTATGTATTAATCTGGAATTACACCTGCTAAACCGTATGAACTACAAAGCACACAGAGCAGTATGCTATGCAGAACTAATTACTATTTGCAAGACACATGCTATACAGAATTTCGTTGTCAGAGATCACTTGGCTTCTGGAATTAATCAGCTTGTCTTTGTTTACTTTCCCTGCTGACTGAATCATTGTAGTCTTCTTTTGTAAAATTTCAGTGCATTCTGCTAATTTTTTAGATGACTAATAGCATCTAGAATACAGTGCTAGTTATTCATTCACTATGACAGCGTTGACAAGTCTTAGTAGGAAGTCAAGGCACTCACTCATTTACCTATAAGAAATACCATCTTTAAAACATTAACTGGAGAATTGCAGTGTTCCATTTCACACAGTTATGAACTGTACTCTTCTGCCAACTTAAAATAAATCATAATTATGTTTCACTTTGTCCTCAAGGGTACTTATCAGGCTAAGAGATTAAAAGGTGGGAAGGGAGTCTCTTCCTTTAAAGATATATGGCAAGCTTTAATTAAGAAGCAATGTGACCACTTGGTCATATACATATAAGTAATATGATATGGGATGAGCAGGTCACTGTTATGAATATATACATCAACAACAATTAAAATGAGGCATTGATTTTAGAGAGAAGAGGGGTGCATAAAACTGGTTGGAGGTAGGAAAGAGAAGGGGGAAATGGTGTAATTATATCTTAATTTCAAAGAATTAAGAAAACAATTTGAAGCACTAGTCATGAAGGTCAATACTCATATTTTCCTGCATATTTTCTGTTCCAGTTTGTAAAATAAGTTCATATCAATGCATCAGAATGAAGAAAATATTGAAATAGTGGAATAATTACCAACCCTTGGCTTCTTTCTGTGGCAGCAATCTTAACAGGTCTTATTAATAAAAAGCCAGGGGCCAATTATTGGGGTGAATGCTGGAAAGTCAGAGAAACAGAACAAGCCACAGCTTCCTCACCTCGCCAGTTCCTTAGCTGGTCTTGTTTCCTTAGACTGCAAGCTTCTGTGTCCTCATCCCAATGGCTCTCAGCTGAACTCTGCTGCTCCAAAGCCTGAATGCTTAACCAGCCAAATGCTTAACTAGCTCTGGTCTTCACGCCTTACATATCTTTCTCTTTGTGCCTCACTCCCTGGGATTAAAGGCATGTGTCTCCATCCTTGAACACACAGAGATCCGCCTAGCTCTGCCTCCCAAGTGCTGGGATTAAAGGCGTGCACCACCACCGCCCAACTTCTGCTATGGCTTGCTCTGACCCATTTTCTAGCCACCATTTCTGGCTCTGTTCTAGTGGCTGTCTGTTCTCTGACCCCAGATAAATTTATTAGGGTACACAATATTGTGGAGAACACAATACCACCACACCTAATACTTTATTAGGGGATGAAGTACTTTCTGCCTATCTCTGGTTTTGATTCACAGGTGTAACAAGTAATACCGTGCAACCTAGTCCACAGACTGTTCCAGCCATCGATCCTGACCTGTATACATCTTCCCAAGGTGAGTCATCTGGCTTTCTGTAGGCTGCATTGTGTCTCTCCTTATTTGGAGTGGTGTTTGTAACTGTTCCTTGGGTGTACCGTATAAATTTGAGTATAGAGGAAATTCAGAAGAAGCTCTTTTCACTGTCTCTGCTAGATTGTCAAGTGAACCAGGATTCTATAAGGTGGTCAGAGAAACCACATCCAAAGATACTCTGTTTTCTTTTCTTTGCTGTTCTTTTCTCATTGATCTGTATTAGATCTAATGACACAGATGTCTAGCCACAACCACAGTGAAAGCTTATGCTCGGTTACTTTCCTTCATTTCAAAATCACTATGTATTGTCATTGTGATTTGCCTTATCTGCACTACATTATTACATTATCCAAAAAGGAAAGAACTAACCATGATGAAAATCAGCTGTCTTCAGTTCAGTGGTTCAGTATTTGGTTGACTCATGATAGGTTGATGTAATCTTATTTACTTTTCTGATTTCTCTCTACTTTTTTGCCTCTAGTTGGATTGGAGGCATATTTTGATTTCTTACTCAGAGTTCAAGTCTTCTTATTGCTCATGGAAAACCAAAGCATGGTACTGGCATAAACCCTATACCAGAGTAACAGAATGGATGTCAGGGAATGAACTTAGAACTATGCATCTCCAATTAACCTGTTCTCAACAAAGGGTCCAAACACAGCCTCTTGAGTAAATGGTGATGGGAAAACTGGGTATCTCCATGCAGAAGGTTAATGTTATCCCCTTCTAGCTCTTGTACAAAAATCAAGCAAAAATCTTTCGAAGACAAGACCTCACACTTGGAAATCACTGGAGAAAGCAGAGATGAAATACTAGTAGACATTGGTGGGCCAGTGACTATATGTGTATATGACTCCTAAAGGACAGGAAATGAAGGCAGAAGTTGACAAATGGTATTAACCCCAAAGTAAAACAGGCAACAGTGAAGAGACAGCCCATAGAATGGGGACATATTTCCTAATTCACCAACTGACAAAAGACTAATATATAGAATACTTAAGTAAAGTAAGAACTGCAACCAAAAATAGGCTCATTTCAAAATTAGCAAATTGTAGGACAGTGGTGGCAAATGACTGTAATCCAGCACTCAGGAGGCAGAGGAGGCTAATCTCTGAGTTAAAGGCCAGTCTGGTCTACAGAATGAGTTCCAAGACAGCCAGGGCTACACACATAAACCCTGTCTCAGGAAAAAAAAAAAAAAAAAAAAAAAAATTAAGTGATCTAAATAAACACTTGCAAGAAGTTGAAATGACCAACAAATATCTTTAGCTATCTGTGAAATGCAGATCAAAACTATATAAATAGTAATGATGTGGAGATTAAGGAACTTTTGTATACTATTATAGGATATTAGTTAAGACAGTCATGTGGATTGTGAATAATAGTCCAGAGGTAACACTAGAACAGATCTTGCATGGGATCCAGGTATCCTGCTTCCAGGTTTCCAGATGTATTTTCAAAGGAAATAAATCCATAAACTAGAAAGGGAACTGTACACTGTATTCACATGTTGCTGTTCACAGTAGCTAAGATAGAATCATCCTGGATGGCCATTGGGGCAAATTAGCGAGTAAAGAAAATCTGGTATTTGTGTCTTGGTTAGCTTTCTGTTGCTGTGATAAAACATCATAACCAAATCAAACTGGGGAGGGAACGGTTCTTTTCATACTACACTTATCAGCCATCACAAAGAAAGTCAGGGAAGGGACCTAGAGGAAGGAACTGAAGCTAAAGCCATGGAGGAATTCTGTTTCTGGACTTCTCCTCATGACTTACTCAGCTTGCTTTCTTAGAGCACACAGGACCACTTGGCAGCCCAAAAGTAGTGCCGCTCACAATGAGCTGGGCCCACCCCATCTATCAAGAAGATGTACCACAGGCTTGCCTATGGCCCTGTCTGGTGGGAGCAGTTTTTTAGTTGAGGTTTCCCCTTCCATAATGACACTGTTGTGTCAAGTTATAAAACTAGCCAGCACAGTATGTAAATTGTAAGCACAAAATGTAAGCTATTGAACCATGAAGATGAGTGAAATCCTATGGTTTGCTGCCAAATTAATGGAACCAGTTGAACTATAGGACATGAACCCAAAGAAGCCGGGATAGGAAGACAAGTAGTGTGTTATCTCATTCATAGAAGCTGAGCATTTAAATGGCAGGTGATGATCTGTGCATGCTATTTGCCTGTGTTCAGATAGCATGTGAACCCCATTAGTAGATACAACAAGCACCTGTTAATCAGAATTTAAATTAAGTTAGGATAAAACAGGGGTTAAGTCATTGAAATTGAAAATAAATACTTTAAAAAAATTTACCTAAAACAGACCACATGCTTAAAAGTAGAATACCCCTTGATGCTTTTCCAAAGTAGAGAACCTGTCCACACAGAACACTGCATCCAAGTGTTAGTGCTATCTTTATTCATTTTTACCAAAACTGAGAAAGCAGCTAAGATCTCCATCCTTGAAAAAGGGATAAAGTGTAGAATACACTGATGATATAACATCGTCCTGTGTTAAATGCAAACGAGCTGTCCAGCCTTTTAACAGAAGGAAAGGAAACTTAAATGTCTGTTACTAAGTGAAAAATATTACTAAATGAAAAACCAGTCCACTGGCTCACTAGTCACTTGTTTTATTAGTCTAAAAGCTCTGTGCTAATATACTTAGGTGAGCCCACATTGTCAAGACAATTTACTAAAGACAAAGTAAAAGTTCAGTGTACAAACAGATGGCTGAAACCAGAACTTCCTCTGTGGTGAAATTTGTCATTGCACCTTCTCCCTGATGGCTTTCGTATTAAATAAAATGCTTGCTTCCGGTCCTGGAGAACAAAACAACACAATAAATACAAAAAGACTACATACTGTGTGATCCCAACTATGACACAAAAGAGGCAAGAGAGTGGAGGCAGTGAAAAGGTCGATATTTGTCAGTTGTGGTGAGGAAAACAGGCATGGACAGGAGGATAGAGAACAAGAATCTCCCTGCTGTGAGGAAGGATTCTGTTAATAACAGGCGTTGGGTTCATTGGTTCAAGCACACTGAATGCACAAAACCAAGAGGGAACCACACAGTGGCCTCAGGATGATCATAATGTGTCAGTGAAGGTTCATCACTGAAATCACTACTACTGATGCTGGAAATGGAAGAGCTTTGCATGTATGCAGCAGGGATTATGAGAAAGTCTGCCTGCCTCTCAATTTTGCTGTGAACTTAGAACTACTCTAAAAATTTGTCTGTTTTCAGAAAAGTAATACAGATTTCTATACTGACTCCTCAGGCCATCATCACCATATGTATTTCCCGTATCCTTTCCTGCTCTACATATCCCTTAGTAGTGTTTAATAACTACCATGTTTCAGGAGCATACTTGCTGTGCTAATGTGTAAATGCATTGACACTGATGTATATAAAATACTGTTGTAATGAATTTGTGACTGCTCCCAAGGGGAAAAAATGGAAAGGAAAAAAGTTTCAAAGTTGAGTATTTTTTTACCCTGCATATTATTAGAATATGAATAAAAAACTTACCTCTGTTTTTTGAGTCTTAAAATGTTAAAATATCTGAAAAATATTGAATGTTGTTACCTGACCTGTATCCTTTATTGCTCTTGCCATAATTGGCATCTTTGGACGGTGACTTTTTATAAAGATTCAGAACTGTGCTTCTGTTTGCCTGTGTCTTGAGTGGTCTGTTCAAATCAGTAATGGAGTATATTCCAGTGATATTAGCCAAAGCACTCTAATTTCTAGAACTACATCAATTGGAAAGACCCATTTGGAAATATTTCCAGTTACTCGTCCTGTCCTCTATAGTGGCATTAGATGAATGAATCCTGGGAAAGGAAGGATGCTTTTGTCAATGGAGCAGTCAGTGATTTTGCTTTCCCTCTGAATATGTCTTTGCCCCAGTGCTTGACCCACTGTCCTTACCACAGCAGCAGAGACTGGCAGCTAAACTGCTGTCCTCTGCCCATTCTGGCCCTGCTCTGAAGGGTGGAAGCCTCGTATAAGATGGTCTTGGTCCAAAGCTGTCTTCACAGGGTCTCAGACTGCCTGAGAGAGATGCCAGGTTAGATATCACTACCTGGGACCATGTGGTGCTTTCTCACCTGTGCTCTGTAGAGAAAACAGCTTTTACTTGGTTCAGTAAGACTGTCTGTATGATCCTGAGTATAAGATTAGTACACTGAATTAAACTGCCTCCTTTCTTGTTTCTTCTACCTTCTCTATTGAAATTTTATGTTTTCATAGAAAGCAGGGGACAGAGTTTATTTTTAATTCATAATAAAAGTTAAGTTCTTATATTTCATTATGGGGGACTTAATTAAATTTATTTCTTAAATTAAGGAAAGCCTGGTATGTTACAAAAGTAATTATTTTGCATGGCTCAGTTAAGTTCTTTAAATTGTTGAAAATAAGCCAAACAGCTCTGTATGTCTAGAAATTACATTTTGAATATGACTCTACATATTGATTTTTATCATCCAATTACTTTCTTTTATATATGAATTATGTGTGTCCATAAGCTTTGTATGTCATTTTTGGTAGTGATATTTCATTTACACTTTATTAACATTGAGATGACTTCAAAAAAAGCTAAGATGTTTATACCTTAAAATAGTTTGATTATTGGTGAATAAGTTTAGTTTATGAAAATAAAATAATATTAGCTTTTCTATTATGCATCTTTTCTCCTACTAATGAGGTAAGTGATGTGTCAGAAAACAGAACTAACATTAACGTAGGAAAGATGAGGTTGTTCTGGGCATCAAAGCTTCTTTCCCAACATGTATGGTGCATATAGGGTACTTGCATTAACTTTAACTACAATGGAAGGAGAGAGAGACCATCAGAGCCCAAGAGGGCAGTGGTAAGTGCACTCGGTCTACACAGTGTTCTGCTCTAAGGGAGTGTCTATCCAGGTGGGCAGTGGTAAGTGTACTTGGTCTACACAGTGATCTATCTACTCTAAGGGTGTGTCTATCCAAGTGGGCAGTGATAAGTGCACTAGGTCTACACCGTGATCTATCTACTCTAAGGGTGTGTCTATCCAAGGGGGCAGAGCCTCAGTTATTTTGAAAAACCATTGAGAATCTAGGAGATATTTTTAGCAAAGTATAAACTGAAGTGCATGTGACAAAATTGTGAACGGAAGTGAAGTTGGTGTCTTTAGGTTTGGTTGCTGTGGTAAATAACAACTTACTAAACTACTAGCAGATGGTAGTGAACTATGCTTGAATATTTCGTATACAGTTGTAGTTCTACTCATTTGGTGATCTGTGTTACTTGTCAAGCAAGAGAGAAATTCAAGGAAATTTAAAAAATGTTGTTAAATGAGAATGTCTAATTACGTTAATCTTGTGCTAATTCAATGATGATTTGAAGGCTTACTCCATGTAGCACCCTGCATGTTTACTGTATGTAAATTTGTAATATGTAAATAAAATCTGGGATTTAATTAGTGTTTAACTGTTGGAGAACTGTATTGAGAATTGGGAAATAAAGGCACTGGCACTAAAAGCGGCCTTTCCCAACTTATTCAGTGAGCCACTGAGCTGGGGACTGCCAGGAGTCTTGTACAAATTCACACTAAAAATACATGTAGTGTATCAGCACTTGCTTTGGAAGGTGGTAAGATTTGTTAGGATTTAGTGTCAGCCTACCTACAGTTGCGACCTCCTTACAAGAGAATGTCATAGTTTGCTATTTCCATCAATGGCAAAAAGTAAGAATTAAAGACCACCTAAAAGGAATCTGTGTATCCGTATAGCCTTAAAAACAATTTGAGTGTGCTGCCTGTTCTTTTTCCTGTGCTTCTGCCTTCTTGTCGGGCTACCATTCTCAACATTTCCCATACTAAAGTAGTAAGTGAATAAATGTCCATTTGTTTGTCTCTCTTCCAAAGACAAAACACTGTTTTTTCTTACCTCAGAAATACATATATACAAAGAGGTGTGTATCTTAGATTAAGTGAATAATGTATTTTTACTGAAATTATTTAGTTGGATTCTTGCATATTACTCATCTGTAAGTAGGAAACTGCTGGAAATAAATTTTGGAGAATTGTTTTGTAATGACTATTCATGTTTAGTTGTGTGTTTTAATGATAAGAATTTTGGGGGATGGCCCAAAGTTTTTTGTTTTTGGCTTTTTTTTACATGAATGAAGCAAAATGTAGAATATTTTAATGCTTGAAAAAATGATAATGTTCATCATAGAGTATGCTATCCCACCCCCTCCTTTTATTAGAGGATATATTTATATTCTAGCTCAAATGAGGGCTAAAGGGTTTAGTCTGTTTGTGGTGTTCCATGAAGAGAGAGCCTCAGCAGTCTAATATAAACACCAAGCTGCTTTGCTTGTTTTACACAGCCAGTCTTCTCCCCCTCACAGTTAATTTGCTAAAATACAGACTTCTGGTTTGTTATTTATTGGTGGAAAAGTGTATGCATAGAGTGTGAATAGGCACCTACTTAGATACAGCACAGCCTGATGTAATCTGTGGTATGTCTGAATGTGCTTCTTGTAGGGGATATCCGCCTGACCCCAGAGGACTTTGCTAGAGCTCAGAAGTACTGCAAATACGCTGGCAGTGCACTACAGTATGAAGATGTGGGCACTGCAGTGCAGAACCTACAGAAGGCTCTCCGGCTGCTGACAACGGGCAGGGAGTAAAGCCTCTGTGTGAGCAAGCCATGTGTTGTCAACATCTGGAACTAACCGTCTGTCACACTTTGCTCAGCCTTCTGGGAGCATGGATTGACAGAAGACTGCAGTTCCACTGAGTAAGACAATGACTCCTCTGTGTCTCCGATTCCTAGGGAAGCATTCTTCAGCTGCCTCAGCCAGGTGTCATTGTCCACTTAGTGGACCCAGTAATCTCTGAATTTATAAGAGCTGATGTTAGCATTGAACCCTGCTTCAGAAAACGAAAAGGTCCCTGTAGAAAATCATGTCGGGTATAGGCTTTCTTAATTTATATACACTAAAGGAAGTTTTTGAAAAATCTGTAATATTTGGACAAACCATATTATGTTGCTATAATATTCTAAATTAAACTTTTAATAAAGATTGCCAGAATATTCTGGATTGGAGATCCTGGGTTTTTGGTATATTTTTTAACCCCCTTAGGATTTGTAAGGCAAATGTGAACATCCAAAAATGATAAATGAATGATAACAGAGATGAAATGCAGCTTACATTCATGTTTAGCTATAATTGGGCAAAAACCAAGGTCATTGAAGTAAATACAAGGTGGAGAGGTAGAAAAATAACTTTATTACTGAAAAGTGACACTGGCTTCCACTGACTTCCTCTTACCCAATGACACATGAAGTGGATTACTATCCTTCAGTAGCACTTGATTCATGTATTAGGAAATGAAAAAAGGAAGTTCTCCAAATGCTTGTAAACTGGACAATGCTTTAAAGATGCTCTTCTGCTCTTGTGGAATTTTAGAGAGGGGATAAAGCAGGCCAGAGGACTTGAGGGTCCTGGTCAAGTTGATAAGTTTTATAGGGGTATTGCACCACCTGCAGGTGCGCTCTGTGAACATTGATACAAGGATACTTCTAACTTTTTTTAGTGTACTGCAGAGACAAACATGTTGTGAATTTGCATGATAGAAATATCTTTTTTCTTACATGTTCTTAATTAAAAGGTGAATTTGATTCACCTGAAATTTGTCTAGTCCATTTCAATTATGCTATTTAGATTAGAATTCTTTAGAGTAGGGGACATAGACTCTATTTATCACAGGGAATGGCAGGACATGCTCCATAGGCTCTGATAACATAGGGGACATCAGGCCCTGGCACATAGTATGTATTTAACACAGGTCAGCAGGCCATGGCCTATAGACTTCACCTCTCATATAGGATCTTATTTGAATGACACCACACCCATTCATTTATGTTTTGTCCAGGTGGCTTTCACAGTTGCAGAGTTACATGGCTTGTAAGTCTGAATGTTTCCTATCTAGCCCTTTAAGGAAAAAAATGGGCTGGAAAATCTCTTCTAACCTGCTTGAGAGAAGAACCACCAACTCGTTCTCATTGGCGTCAGTTTTCCTCCCCATTAGTGTGTATGTGCACACTTTGTAGAATGGATAGACATAGTGACTCAGCTGTCAATATCATCACAAAGAATCCACAATGTACATCTCCTGGAAAGTTCTCTCATGAAGTAAACGTCACTCTGGCTCAGCATTTATGTCTGGAAATGCAGTGCTCTAGTATGGTTCTATAGAACATCATAGTTAAAAAATTCTGGGATGGTTGATCTTCTCAACAGGCATAATATAATGTAGCAAATTTAAATGCAAACATAGACATGTTTGCACATTGGAAGTAAAACTGTCACTTCCTGTTTTACTCCCAGGTGACAGAGCTCATTCAGGTAAGGAGATAACCGTGAAGGACGCTGGTACAGCCCAGAGCCCCTCTCTGTGAGATGGAAGGGGCACCACTAGAGTTGGCTTGTAGAACTGTATGAAATGCCATGTGCACAGTGCTTAGCACACGGTAGCATTCTTTATACATGTCAGTTATTCATTCGGATGCATTAAAATGATGCAAAATACTAATGGTAATTTATTTTTCAAATAATCAGGAAATATTTGCTTGCAGGGGAGGGGTTGAACTATATTTAATGTCTTTGTATATATTTCTCCCTATAAGTTAGGGTGCATTTTCTGATGTAATGGGATGAGCATTTTGCAAATATAAAGTGTACCTCAGTTTACATTCTAAGGGAAAGGAAATGGCCATCTTTAATAAAAGTTATTACATGTTGTATTTGATTAGTGTTTCTTGAGGATGTCTCTTAGAAATGTAGTTCTCAGGTGCTTCCTCAGCTGTATCAGTCAGAAACTCCAGCAGTGGGACTCAACTTTCTGTGCTTTCCGAGATACTTTGTCTAGTGACCGTAAAGCTTGAGTGGGTTAGCCCTGTCCGTATAAAAGGAGAACGGGAGACAAAGGTGAGATTGCCAAAGCAGTACTTCTCGAGAGGGTGCAGGCCTGACCCACAAGGCATCACTAACACCTGGGCACTAGAGAGAAAGTTCAGGGACTGTGTTTGGGGAATTCCCATATTGAAGAGTAAATTCTATGGAGAAACTAAAGCCTGGACTAGGAGACTCTGGCTCTGTGCAGGTGTGTGCATATTTGAATTGGTCATTCAGATGGTCCTCACAGAGAAAAGAGCTTGCAGATAGAACTGATGTGTGCTTGGTCTCAGTGTATGTGGGAAGAAGATTGGTTGGTCAAAAGGAGGCGGGGCTACTACAAGAGACTTGGCTCCAAAGCAAATCAAGAGCTGCAGGTAGGTGTTGGACAGAAGAGTGGTTTGGTATGATAATAGCAACCTTTAAAGGGATCCTGTAGCTGTGCCTGTGAAGAGAGGCTAGGGAAGGAAGGATTAGGAGCTAAGAGGCCAGGTAAGGGTATTGCATTGATTACAATGTAAGAGGTTGGCTTAAGCCACCGTAGCCTTAGAGAGTATAAGATCCAATTAAGAAGATCCAAGGGATTTCTGTAACCAGGCATGAGGAAGAAGGCAAAAGTCACAATTGACCCAAGTCTCTGACTTGAAATGTAATCTCAGCTAGAAGTATTGCAGAATTTATTTTCATTGAAGCATAGTGTTCCTAAGTTCTTGTGACCATCCCAAATAAAACTGATAACACTGTTTTACCATTGTGACAGAAAGGGATGAAAAAATAAGATAAATTTCTGTCTGCAGTGATTGTCACAAATATCTCACCAAGCCACTGCTCAGCTGAATCCGGAGCCAAGAATGAATGGTTCCCATGGTCAGCCTGACCAAACAGGCTTATTGGCCTCAAGACTACACCAAGAAAACATCCCTCCACTTGGACCTGTAGAAATGTAATATCTTGAAGTGCTAACTACTGTGTGGATGACTTGAACTTCTGGAAATGTGAGGCTTCTCTGTCTTCCTTCAAGGAAGAAGCAAACTGTGAAGAAGATCTTCCATTCTGAAAGGAGAGGGCTGAAGAGTTCTGTTTATGTGCATGATGGCTTCCTCTTCACCCATCTTCCCCCTCCCCCTCCCTCCTATTTTTAGCTACTCATTTTGTACAGCAAAGCAATTGTGTCGAAGTTTCTAGTTTGGGCCCTAAGCAAAGCTTCATCCATAGGAAAGATGTGTTTTGAAAGAGGTCACAGAATTCAAGAATTTTTTTTTTTTAGAGAGAAGAAGTTGGGAGTAAGTACTAAATGCCAGACAGATCCTGACTCGGATCCTGGCTCGATCTGACAGTTTTATCTGATATTAATTAGCGTCACTGCTTCTCCTTAGCCTTCAACTGTGGATCACACTGGGATGTGAGCTTCAATATAAAACTAACAGCAACTCTTGTTATTAGCTATTCCTTCTCTTAAGTTCTCAACCACCAAGGCTAAGTTCAGATCCAAAGTTTGGAAGAAAAGAAAAATAAATGTGTAGTAGTATCCCATGTCTATCATTATATGGAAAATTAGTTTCATAGTTGTGTGATATTGGTAGAAGGTTTAAAAAGTTTGTCACTTGTTGAAAAATACTTTGAGATCTGCCATTAGTCTAACATAACACTGCTGTGGATGTCAGGTACAGGACATAGGGATCTACATTGGACATCAGGTGCAAGACATAGTAATGGTGTGTTAGAGATTGGGAATGGGCATGATAATGCTGCATTAGGGATTGTGTATGAGGCATGGTAATGCTGCATTGGGGGGTGGGTATGGGGCATAGTAATCCTGCATTGAGGGTTGGGTATGGGGCATTGGAATGCTGCATTGGAAATGGGGTATGAGGAACAATGATGCTGCATGGGAGATGAGGCATGCAGCACCATCTTGCCTGAGGAAGTCAGGAAAGATTCCACACAACAGATTGACCCAAAAGCTTGCAGAGAAACAAGGATGTGGAAAACTGATTATTTGGTGGTATTATGCAGAGACCAGGAGCTGGAAATGTTGCAGGAGTAGCATAATATTAGGGGTTCACTTGTATCCCTTCAAAATTAATCCTTGGAAGGCCTAACTCCCAGTATGACTATTTGGATATATGTCTTTTAGAAGACTAATTAAGGTTCCCCAAGATCATTAAGACCCTAATCCTATGGAGATCATGTCCCCATCATAAATACCAGACCCCACTCTGCACAAGCACTGGGAAGCTGTATGAGGAAACGGTGCTGCTATTAGTCTCAGGGTTGCCTGCTTGATTGGTAACCAGTAGAATTTTCTTCATGCCACAGCCTTGCCATATCCCTCAATTACATGCTGAGCCTCTTGATTTTCCAAGCTATTTACACACATGTGACCATTAGTAATTCACATGTAGCCTGGTGCATAGTGAGTGTCTGAAGCATGAATGACTGAAAGAATTACAGAGAAATCGCAAAATAAAAAATGAATATTCTGAAATCTATGCTCTCTAGTACGAGGTAAATTATAGTGATAATTGCATCTGAAAGTTCTGTACCTGGGTGGCAAAGCACTTGCTTATCATGTGCAAGGATATGGCTTTAATCTCCAGTACTGGGATTAGTGAAAATGTTCTAAAAGTACATAATCATACACAAATACATACATATTCATACGTATACATATATATTCAAGCCCATTGGAGTTACAAACAAAACTGTATGTGATTAAAAACAAAAACAGATTACGGCCGGGCGGTGGTGGCGCATGCCTTTAATCCCAGCACTCGGGAGGCAGAGGCAGGTGGATCTCTGTGAGTTCAAGGCCAGCCTGGGCTACCAAGTGAGTTCCAAAAAAAAGGTGCAAAGCTACACAGAGAAACCCTGTCTCGAAAAAGCCTGGAAGGAGGGGACTGGACCTGCCTGTACTGAATCCACCAGGTTTAAATGAATCCCCAGGGGCGTCTTGGCCCTGGAGGAGATGGGAATGGAGGGGAGGGGATGGGGGGAAGGTGGGGGTGGAGGGGGGAGGACAGGGGAACCCATGGCTGATGTGTAAAATTAAAACACAAATATAATAAATAAAATAATTTCTAAAAAAAAGAAAAGAAAAAAACAAAAAAACAGATTACAATGAAAATTGACCACAGTAATAACATCAGAGAAAACTAGTAACTTTTGTAGATGAATGGGCAAATTATGTAAGAATGCAGTAACTACCACAGAGCTTTGAAGATAAGAGAATACAGAAGTCATTTGATTATTCCCCCCTCAGTGTATAATAGACTGCTGACAAGTTCAAAGCCGAGTGTTTGAAGACAAGGTGTGAAGATTATCAAGACATGGAGGAAAGTAATGTGATACAGAGTGAGTATCAGGAAATGTGTTTGCTTTCCCTCATTGCCTCAATCTGTTCTGTCCAGTGAAAGAAAATTTGTCTGTGACCCTCCCATGAAAGTTTTCTGTTAGCTTTCCCACATATAAAATTATCCCAGAGTTAGATTGATTAGCATCTCTGGAAGATCGGAAAATTCAAGTCCAAATACTTGGGCTTCAGCATACGAAACTCAGATGAGGCTATGGCCCTTCATTGTAACCTGAAACATAGCATGTTTTGAAAACCCAAATTCTGGCATCAGTCCTAGTGAGTAAGTAAATAGTCTTGAATGTCTTATGATAATATGCCAAGAATTCAGTCAATAAATGCCTTTGAGAAAAATTGAAAGCATAGACCTGACAGACAAAAATTTGTTATTTGGGTGGCAGGGAGGTTTATCTGCCAAGGTCAAAACTGCTAGAAAGTAAGCTTGGTAGAGATGTTAGAGGAAAAAATAAATAAATAAATATATATATATATATATAGCCAGGGATAAAGAGTTATTTCATAATGATTAAGTTGTTAATCAATCAAATTAACCAAAGGAACACAATCCCCTTGTTCTTTCCAAGAGTTTCAAAATATATAAAACGAATACTATTCAGGTCAAACATTCCTGTTAACAGAATACCCAAAATCAAATGTTTAGGTAGGATTACCTATGTAACCCTCAATAAGTTTTGGATTTTGGAGCATTTTAGGTGTGAACTTTGCATGTTAGAAGTGTTCATCCAGTGAAGTCTATAGAAGTAACTCCCCCCAATTCTGAAAGCACATATGATCCCAAGTATCTCAGATGAGAAATGTTCAACCTGTGCTCAAGAGTTCAAGGAGGTAAATTTTCAAAACCATCTCAATAGATGCAGAACAGGTAAAAAATGTCAACCGTAAGTAGTATCCTATACTTCGGAAACTCAAAACCAGTCACCGCTTTTTGTTTTTGCAGTGGGCATCTTCCCTCTCCTGCATGTGATTTCTGTGTCTGATGGTATAACAATGAGGGTTTTTTTTCTCTTATTTGTAGATTTTATTTTTACACATGCAAAGGTTGTAAATAGCCATGAACTTGAAACCTGATGTGTCTAGTTATTTACAAACACATATATATACTTGTTGAGCTTAAATACTCTTCAATCCTCTTCAGTCCTCTCCAAATATTTTTATAACATTCCCTGATGCGAAGTATATCTCAAAGCCTATCTAGCAGCTTTGACAGAAAAATTTATTGCAAGTCTCACTATAACGAAAAGTTCCTAGACTCTTTATTGTGTTTGGATATCATTTCTTCATTATTTTCTGATACCATTTATGAGAAAAGAATCATAGTATTGCAGGTATAAAATTGGAGATCTCTGTTAATATGTTTGCATAAGTGCATATGTCAGTATGTATATCAGAAAACAAATACACAAATGAGATTACAATCCTTCCGAAAACATTTAATCAAATAGAAAAGCAAAGAGTGTGTGATTAATTTGCTCTCCTACTCACTCTGCTAAACTCAGAGACACGTATGTTTTGTTCCTGTCCTACTGCCTACAGGAGAAAATGACAAAGGCAAGGACATCTCTGATGAATGATGTTTGAGCTGTCATAGGTACTTAGTCAACTTCAGATCACCAACCTTTGGGTAAGAAGTTGTAAAGTGCCAAACACTGTGTGCACTTAAAGACACAAAATTCCAATTAGACGTTTCTGGTCATTTAAAGACAGATACACAATAAACCTAACTATGGCCTAGTTTCAGTTCTATTGAGGTAACACTAGTGTGCTATTGGAACAATTACTATTTCCCAAACCTGGGTAACTGCTAGAAGACATAAAAGTATTTCTAAGAAAACATGAAGAGAGTCAAAACACAAAAAAACAGATACAATCCAATCTAAATCTTCCCAAGGTTTTGTTCCTCCTGAATCTAAGCTGCTTATTCCAATGCTGTGTACCTTATAAACTGAGCAGGGTTCTCATGGAGGAAATTTGATAACAGTTTAAAATGATGGGGAAGCAGGGCATATAGTGCACGCCTTTAATCCCAGCAATTGGGAGGCAGAGCCAGGTGGATCTCTGTGAGTTCAAGGCCAGCCTGGTCTACAGAGCAAGATCCTGGACAGGCACCAAAAACTACACAGAGCAACCCTGTCTCAGAAGGGGAAAAAAAGACCAGGGAAGTGTAAGAAGAAAATGAAATTCTAGGAAGTTATGTCAGTTTACAACTGCAGCAAAATGTTCATTTAGTCCTAAGGCAAAACTTCCTAGCAGAACAGGTATGATGAATCCCACTGTTCTCAGTGAGGTAGATTCCAATCTAATCTCAGTGTCCTTGTTAGTTAATAGATGTACTCAATATATCACCGAACAACTTTCTGAAGGAAAACCCCTTACTTTTTAACATGGTTCACTTGTTTGAGTGTTAAAGTTCACCTACTGCCTTCTCATAGACCGTACCAGCTGCCACATCAGAAGAATTATATGCAATAGAAAGAGCAATAGCTCTGGATACCAGAAAGTCCTAGATCGAAACAGCGGCACACTGAGAGTCTAGTAAGGGCCCATTCTCTTGCCGTGTCTTCACATGGAAAAGAAGTAACAAACTCCATGGGGCCTGCTTGACAAAATCCATAATCTGCCAGCCTCAATACTGCTGCCCTGAGGATCCATTTAATGTGCAACTTTGAGAAATGGTTTCCCGCCATACCATGCCTACAGGGCACTCTGTACATGAGTGTGAATTCTTTGAAGATCAGGCAATATTGTGTCTATCTTCATAGCAATGTTCTCTATTATGTCAGTAAAAATTAATGTTGTACTTAAAAACAGATGCACAGCAAAATATTCTTAGCAAACATCAAGAAAGGCAAAAGGAAACAACAAAAACAAAATAGATACATTCAGCTCTATTCCATGCTTCCTGGAGCTGAGTTGCTTCTTCCAGTATTGTGTAGGCTCTGGCCTGCTAGTGACCTTCATCCACCCTGCCTGGTTTATGTCTCACAGACATCTTGACTGTCAAAGTGAGTACTGGGTTCTCCCAAAGGCAGGGCCTGTGAAGTAGACCGAAGAGCTAGGAGAAGGGGAAAGGTGGATGGAGGGCTGAAATATTCTACACAGGACTGAAGAAGACAAGAAGTACTCAGTTCAATCTCCATGGTCTCTAGGAAAGTCAGGAATCCTGCTAAGAGGGCTTTGTTATTCAGTAAAGGCTTGGGGACAACCTACAATGCTATAGTGGTTTTTAATAGAATAGTAAGGAATTCACAGCATTCATTTCTTTCAAAATTGTGGGCTGGAGAGATGGCTCAGTGGTTAACCGAGCACTTGCTGCTTCCTCTAGCAGTAGACCTGAGTTCATTTCCCAGCACCCACATGCTACCTCATAATTCTAAATCCAGGGGGATCTGGCACCCTCTTCTGACCTCAGGGACTAGGCATGCAAGCAGAGCACATACAGGCATTCAGGTGTTTATATTTATTCTATGTATAGGCACCCATAAAAAGAAATCTTAGAAAGAAATCCCAAGGACTTTCCCAGCTAAACCAGCTTTTTACCTTTTTGGATGAAACATAGAGGTAGCATAACATTCCAGAAGAGGTTTTTGACAACAATAAATGTGTATTTTATTACTGTTGTGTTCTATTTCAGATAGGTAATCTTCAAACACTTCAAAGACCTACAGAATATGGCATTTAAAATATTTTTAAAATTTAGACTTTCTGGACAGTGAGACATGTCTGCTCATGGCAGCACCAATTTACTTCAGAGAGGAGGATGGGCATCGAAGACACTTCATATGGAGTTTATCTTCACCTTGGCAATAATAGCCATTTGGGCAAGAAACTGTTCTTGCCTGGACTGCTTGATCAACTGAACATGCAGGACCCATAGAAAGATGACCACTAAACTTTGCTTGGCAAAATGGTCTTTCAGGTTCCTGATTCACAGAGGAAACTGCCAAACATTCTACAGGACACTGAGAGAAGTGACCGAGAGACTCTAGCCCCGTGGGCTGAAGACAGATGCCCCAACTTTACAAAGGAACATTAGGTGACGGTCCAGGCTGCCAGCTGTCTCTGTCTACCCTACAAGACTCCCAAAAGTTGCTTGCGTCCTTCTCCCGGTTCTCAGGTAATATTATATCCTTCTGAGGTCTTTTGATGTGGTTGAAGACTAGATAGTTATAATTTTCTCAGTTATGATAAAAGATAAGTTAGATATAAAACCTTAGACTAACAAATATAAGATAGATAGGATATCTTCTTTAATATTGTAACTGTAATTCTTGCTTGATAATTGTTTTCTTATCTGAAATTTTACTATATAAAAGTTAAAACCTTGCTTTTTGAAAAAAAGGAAAGAGGAAAAGCTGTGGGATGTTCTGTATGTCAAATGTGTTGCTCTGATTGGTTAAAATAAAGTGCTGATTGGCCAGTAGCCAGGCAGGAAGGATAGGGTAGGCGGGACAAGGAGGAGGAGAACTGTGGGAAATGGAAGGCTGGGTAGAGAGACACTGCCAGCTGCCACCATGACAAGCAACATGTAAAGACACCAGTAAGCCACAAGTCATGTGGCAAAGTATAGATTAATAGAAATGGGCTAAATATAAGAATAAGAGCTAGACAATGGTAGGCCTGAGCTAATGGCCAAGCAGTTTAAATAATATAAGTGTCTGTGTGTTTATTTTATAAATGGGTCGTTGGAATAACAAGGCTTGGCAGGGGCTGGAGAGAAGGTCTCCAACTACACTGTTGTCTGCTGGGTTGGCTGCTGGTGTGGTTTTTGAGATAGTCTTAATCTTGGAATCTTCATGCCTGCAACCACAGGCCTGTGCCACCAAAGCTCAAGCAAAAGGGATGAATCTTAATAGAGGTATGTTTGATATAGTCACAAATGACTTTCTCAGGAAATTCCTAGTGGTTAAACACTTCCAAAATTAAATTACCCAGAGTAGTTCAGTAATCCTGAAAATTTTAATTTAATTTAATTCAGTCCTAATGAAGTGTAACAGTGATGTTGCCACTGATTCACAAATGCTTCGGAATGGAGTGACCTCAGAAATTAATTAGTTAAAAACTTGTTTAATAAGGAATGGAATTGACAGACTGGATGCAGTTACTTGCTCGATATCACAGAGCTGTTGAGGAGGGTGGGAGAAGAGAGGAAGAGAGGGGATTGGGAACATACCCCTGGCCCAGGAACCACCTTGAATGGTGGCACTCACAATCAAAACATAGAGGCAGCAGTAATAGAAGTCCAAGGCCAACATCTCATCCACAGATAGTTTGAGACCAACCTGGACTAGATGAGGCCCTATTTCAAAAAAAAAAAAAAAAAAAAAAAAAAAGATATTCACCTAATCAAGTCAGTCTTGAAATTTGCTATTGTTGCTAATAAGCATAGAAATTCAGTGGAGTTCTTTAATTGATTGATTTTTTTAATCACTTCATGAATATTCACTCACTATTTTAAAGTGCCCTCAACTATAGGAAAGACAATGGGCATATCAGATATCATCACTTCTGCTTATAAATCTCCCAACTTCATTAGGGAAGGAATAATTCACAAGAATGGGTGCCTTTCTTTCCCAGGCACTGTCTGATAAAACACCAAACTAGTTGGAGAAAATACAAAGTTTGAGGTCACCATGATCCCTTACAAAAGCTCATAGAAGCAGCAAACAGGTCTTGGATGCAATTGGATTTTTCTGAGATTATGAAAATTCACTCACTTGCTGTCAGGAGGACATTGCTGCAGCATCTCTTGAGGGCTCCTTTGAGCATAGTAGCAGAGCTCTACAAGGAAGTCTCTAAGATTGGATGAGGACAAGCATGAATCTTTTTTTTAAGATTTATTTATTGATTATGTATACAGAAGAGGGTGCCAGATCTCATTGCAGATGGTTGTGAGCCACCATGTGGATGCTGGGAATTGAACTCAGGACCTCTGGAAGAACATTCAGTACTCTTAACCTCTGAGCCAATCTCTCCAGCCCCCAAGCGTGAATCTTTATGTTGTATATTTTTATGTGAAACTGCATTTTCTACAATTAAAAATAAAAAACATCCAAGTGTTATTAGCCATTGCTCTGGCTATCCTCATCAAATTATAGTCATGTAGTCAATGTAACAATTGCTAATGTAGTCTGATTCTCCTACTTTCGCTCCTAAGCCCTTGTTGGCTAATCATATGCATTCTTAAAAGCAGAGAACTTTTCCCAGACTTGAGTAGAGCAGAGCAGTGTGTAAGAAAGACTGATCTGCCTTTGTAGACTTTGAAGATGGAAAAGGAGACAGAGAGCCAAGGAATATGGGTGGCCACAGGAAGCTGGGAACCACAAGGAAACAGCGTCAATCATACATCTTCCAAGAAGAAGAAAAGACCCAACCTTGTTGCACTTTAGTATTAGCCCCCTGAGATTTCTACCAGACGTTGGCCTCCAGAACTGTCAGATAATAAATCAGGTCTGATTAACTCACTAAATCTTTGGGACCTTGTTACAGTGGCAACAGAAAACTAGTACACTATTCATTTATTGTATTCTGAGAAACCTCAGAGTTGCTAAAGCACAGGTTATTTAAAAACATAAGAATGAAAACAAAACCTGCCGAGGAGTTAGCTACAGTTAAAAGTAAATTTGTGCCGGGCGGTGGTGGCGTACACCTTTAAACCCAGCACTGGGAGGCAGAGGCAGGCAGATCTCTGTGAGTTGGAGGCCCACCTGGATACAGAGTGAGTTCCAGGAAAGGTGCAAAGCTACACAGAGAGACTCTGTCTCAAAAGACAAAAACAAAACAAAGTAAATTTGTACTAGTCTGTCATTAACATAAGGGAATATTTAGTGCTAGCTGAGAGAGAGAGAGAATGTTTGAAATTATCAAAATGTTTTGGATAAAGCTTCTGTAGTAAAATCACCAGTATAATTTTCATCCAAGCCTGATCTTCCACTCTACTTTCTCAGTGATTCATATTTTTTTCTGGCTTCCATCATTTCTGCATTTGGATTACATTTATATATTCATGCAGGAATCAGGGCCAAGGGAGGGATGATTGTAATCCTTTGAGTTGGCATTATCACTTTACAAGCTTCCAAATGAGCCCCTCAGTTTGGGTTTTTGTTTTTGTTTTTGGGGGGGAGGTGTTTGTTTGTTTGTTTGTTTTTGTTTTATTTTGTTTCTTCGGTTTTTCGAGACAGGGTTTCTCTGTGTAGCTTTGTGCTTTTCCTGGTACTCACTCTGTAGACCAGGCTGGCCTTGAACTCACAGAGATCTGCCTGCCTCTGCCACCCGAGTGCTAGGGTTAAAGGCGTCTGCCACCACTGCCCGGCAAGCCCCTCAGTTTTTACAGTACCATTCTGGGTAATTGCCATAGGAGGATGGAAACCCAATGAGAAGGCTGTGTGTCAAGGGAGGACATATTCCAGGGGTGACAGGGTTGCTGGACATTTCTTGATTGGAATTCTTGGGGCCATCCTAATCCTGTTCTACTACTGTCAAAATAAACTTTTAAAATAATTTCTGTTCTTCTATCTGTTAAGTGTAAATAGCACCTTTTGAAGTATTTGGATAATTAAAATTAGCAATCATCCCTGAGTTCTTTAAAGTTCTCAGGGAAATTCTTGTATAACATAAAAGTACATTTTTTTCCTTCTGAGGTTATGTTTTATTTTAAACTTTTTTATTTCTGTTGAAGTAAGTATATTTTTTGAATATATAAAAATGTGTTTATCTTTCTAATGCAACAAAACACAACCAGTTTTAAAAATGAGAATATAGGACAGTGGTAGAGAGCTTGCATAGCATGCATAAGGCCCTGGGTTCCATTCTTGGGTGTTGAAAAAGAAAGAAAAGAAAAGGACTTAAATCAGCATTCTGCAAAGCAAGGAAAAGCTTATGACAGATATTCTAGTCATCATGGGAATCAAGTCTAGGAGTGCGTCCTTGGAATCCAAAAGAAATATTCTTTACAAAGACCCACTGCATGATGGTCAGAAGCACCCTCCCTGTCTGCTGTAGACCTACCCAGAGGACCTTCCCAGAAAAATTGCCACCTCCTCTGCTAAACGTCTTGTAGAAAGTAGACCATTAAAACAACACAGACAAACTTAAAGCTGGCAATGCAAATACCGTACGTACATCTAAAGGCTGTTGGTCAATTTGCTTTTGAAACCTTGTGTAGGGGATATAGTTGTTCTTTCCAAGGATTTCTAAGAGAAGGCAAACATGCTGCAGATGTCTGTAGCCAGGTCAAGAGTATGCAGCCTACAATAAAGTGTGATATCTGGCCCTTGCACCAAAGAGATTCCCAACAGGAATGTTGCCAGCTTCCCACCATGGAAAAAAAAAAAATTCAGCAGAAAAGTTTCCCTTTCATACTTCAGGAACCTAAATGTCTTAACAGGCATTCAAAACTAGTATTTCTCATTACTTTGGACATAGTTACAATTTTTTTATTAAATTGTACATGAGATACTTTCAGAATGTCTCATAGAAAGCATTTTGTTTTATTTTGTTTTGGATTCTTTTTAAGCAATTGAAAAGTGGTGCTTAGAATTCAGTTTGAAAATCTTCAAAACATTAGGCTGTGCTTCATAGCGTTTTCAAATACTTTTTTTTTGCCAAAGCAGTTGCCTATGCCAATACCTGGGGGTGGAAATATCATGCCTTGGGTATCACCCCTCAATTAAGATGGTCCATTTGGTTTTGCTGGCTGTGGATCAGTTCAAATCCTGGCAAGTTTGCTGCCACCAGACTAGCTCCCCAGCCTTTACTGTCTTTCATTTTCACTAAAATGCTTCCTGCAAGTGTGTGGACTACAGTGATAAATAATATAAATAAGAGATCCTGTTTGTTGGGGACAGAGTTTACAAAAGCAGATGAGTTTTAATTCTCTGTAATCTAATAAAGGTTATACAATCTCATATTATTAAAGAAAATCTTTAGGAGTTCATCTTTGATAGAGTGAGTTATATTATTAGCGTATATATACATACGTGCTTCAAAATGCACACCAGCACAAAGGAATTATCAGGATTTTCTTCTATATTCGAGGATCCAGAACGGGCATATCTGTTTAGACGGTGACGTTTCTGTGAAGGGCGATTGATGGAGTCAGGGTTTTCTAGTCTGCAGTTCTACCACAACCTGAAGTGTTTGTATTGTCTCTACATGGTTTGGAGAAGAGGAAAAGGACTCCAAAAGAGGTCTACATCTCCTTAAAGCTTCCGTCCAGTAGCGTTGACCACTCAGAGTGTATTAAAATCCTCACATGCTACACTTAACTGCAAAGAACATGAGAAACAGCATAGCCTCGTAAACAACATGTGGTTGAGTCATATTTTATAAGTTCATTTCACCACTCTATGCCCTTCCCATGGGGGCAAGAGTATGAGACAGAACCTCACTGTGTAGCATCGGCTAGTCTAGAGTCCATAATCTTTTCCTTCAGCATAGGTGTATGGCCCAGAATAAAATGGATCATTTTTTGAGCAAGTTCTAACTAATATTGAAATTGTTTTAGGTGATCTTCATGGTTATAAGATATATATCTTAGAAAAGTAATCCATTATCACTGAGGAAAAAAAAATCTATATAACTATAGTTCTCAACCTGTGAGTCACCACCCTTTGGCAGTTAACAACCCTTTTGCAGGGGTAGCCGAAGACCATCCTGCTGTTTACATTAAGATTCATAGCAGTATCTAAATTACAGTTACAAAGTAGCAAAATATAATGATTCATAACTGTAGTAAAATTAAAATTATGAAGTAGCAATGAGATGGGGATTTGTATTAAAGAGTCACAGCATTAGGAAGGTTGAGAACCACTGGTCTAGAGGAGTGAACAAAGAAAATGAAAATTTCCTTAAAGCCCAGAGATATTCACTGTACATATTTTGATGAAATCTCTCCTTTTATATGTGTTTGTATAAAGACTTATATAAGAGTTTATTTCATGCAATACCTCTGCTCATGTGGACCTACATGCTAATCATTTTTATTTCTAAGTATCTGTCACTTTTCATAGTAACACTATACTGCTGTGAGATAATGCTTTTGTACATTGGTTTAATAAAAGCTGAGTGGCCAATAGCCAGGCAGGAAGTATAGGTGGGATAAGCAGACAAGGAGAATTCTGGGAAGAGGAATGCTGAGTCAGGAAACGTCAGTCTGCTGTCCAGGGAGCAGCATATAATGGCACACAGGTAAAGTCATGGGAAACGTGGTGACATATAGATATAGAAACAGGCTGAGTTTAAGTGTAAGAGCCAGTCAGTAGTTACCCTGAGCTAATGGCTGAGCTGTTTTAATTAATATAAGCCTCTGGGTGTTTACTTGGGTCTGAGTGGCTATGGGACTGTGGGACCACAGGAGCCAAGTGGGACAAAAAAACTTCAGCTAACTATACAACTAAACAATTTTCATGAAACTCATTATTTAGTTTTATATCCATGAGTAAAATACTTTAATTAATCTTTTTCCTTCATGCTGTTACTGACAATTATTTAATTAAAAAGTAGATATAAGCTCAGTGGTACAGTGCTTGCCTAGCAAGCACAAGGCCCTGGGTTCAATCCTCATCTCCACCAAAAAAAAAAAAAAAAAAAAAAGTATATATAGTCTGTTACATTTTAGGTTAGTTTTGGGGTTTTGTTGTTTTGATTTGTTTGTTTGTCTTGTCATGATGGCAAAAATAGTTGAGGTAAACTTACTGAAGGAAGAAATAGTTATTCTGGATCAAAGTGTCAGAGGTCTTGATTTATGGTTGCTAGCTCTATTACTATGCTCATGAGGTAAGGCAGAAGGTTATGGTGGCAGGAGCGTGTGACTGCTCACCTCATGACAACCAGAAGAAGAGAGGCGGGGGTGGGTGGGGTGAGTGGGCTGTAGGCAAAGGTATACCCTTCAAGGGTGACCTCTTACATCTCTGTAGTCCCTGTCTCAGAATTTGTATCCTTTCACAGCAACTCCATGAGATTTGAATCCACTGGGTGGTGGTGGCTTTTAATCACAGCACTCAGCATGCAGGAGCAGAAGGAGCTCTGTGAGTTCAAGGCCAGTCCAATATACAAAGCAAATTCCAGGACAGCCAGAGCTGTTATACAGAGAAACCCTGTCTCTGTGTAATCTAAAGCACCGCCCCCCAACATCTGAGCATTGCATTGGCTATCAAACATTAAACATGGAGTTGGGAGTGCATTTTTATACCTAAACCACAACAGCACTTGCTATGAGTTGTTGTGGTTGTTTTAAGTTTTCAAAGAATTTTTAAAGTAAAATAAATAAAAGAATTTGCACATTTTATGTTTTAAAGTATATTTTATATTTATTTCCCTGAAATGTTAAAAGTCATAGTCTTCTATTAGCTGTTGGTTTTTTGTAGATGGCTTTTGTTGTTTTTACATATTAATTCTATACCTAATTCTTTCAATTTTATCATCAATAGATATTGAATTTTATTAAATGTCTCTTTTGCATCTATTGAGATGATCATAAGGCTTGTGTTTTTCATTGTATGGATATGACAAGGCACATTTATTGGCTTGTGTGTACTAAACTATACTTAGATCCTTGAGTAACTTCTACTTGGTCATGGTGAACTATCTTTTTATTTTGTTGTTAGAATTGACTTACTTGTATTTTGTTGAAGAGTTTTTGCCTCTTGGTTCAAGATTAGTGTGTAGTTTTTCATCTTATCATTTTAGTATCAGAATAATCCTGGGTTTGTTAATTGGGTATGAAAGGATTGGAATTAATTCCTTAAATGTTTGATAGAAGTCACCTGAGAAACTGGTTCCATGCTCTTGTTTGAGAAGGGATATTGTTATTATTATTCAGTCACATTCCTTGTTAAAGGTCTGTCCTATTATTTGTTCATGATTCTGTATCAATACATTATATATTTCCAGAATTTTGTCCGTTCTCCTAGGTTATTGAACTGGGTGAGGTACAGTTGTTCAAAGTAATACTTTATTGTCTTTTGTGCTTATGGTGTCTGTGATTTCATCTCTTATTTTATTTGAATCTTTCTTTTTCTCTTAGTCTGGCTACAGCTTTGCCAATTTTAGTAATCTTTTAAAGAAAAAATGCTTTATATTGTTTTAAAACCTCTACTTCATTTATTTCTGCTCTGATCATCACTATTTCTTCTACTGATTTTTATTTATTCTTATTTCTCTGTTTTCCTGAGATGTAGCAATAGTTGGTAATATTTGAATATAATATATCTGTTGATTTCTATAAAACTCCTTCAGTACTGTTTACTGTATCCCCTAAATTTCATTTGTTTTAAGAATTTTTATAATGTTCTTCCTGACTTTCTCATAACCCAGTATTTGTACATGAATAAGTAGTTCAATTTCCATGATTTTTAGTTTTTCTTACTGATTTCTAGTTTTAGCTCATTATGGTTAGGAAAGATCCTTTATGTGTTTTCAATTTTAATTTTAGTTTGTTAAGGACTATTTCATGATCTATCATACAATCTATCCTAGAAAATGTTCCATGTGCTGATGAGGAAAATGTGTACCCTGCAGCCATTAGCTGAAATGTTTTGTAAATATGTGTTATGCCCATTTGTTCTAGAGCACAATTTAACTGTATTTCTTTGTTGGTTTTCCTCTGGATAATCTTTCCATTGCTAAAAGTAAGATACTAAATATCTTTAATTTTATTGTATTAGAGTCTATTTTCCTTTTCATTCTCCAGAAATGTTTCATATATTAGGTATTGGGGAGGGCTATATATAAGTGCTATTTCCTCTTGTCATTCCCTTAATCATTATATAATGACTTCTGTCTTAGTTACTTTACTATCATTGTGATAAAACATCATAACCAAATAAATTCCAATTTGGCTGAAAGTTTCAAAGGGTTAGAGTTCATGATGGCTGAGCAGAAGAAACAGCTGAAAGCTGACATCTTGATTCACAACCATGAGGCAGAGAGGAGAGAAGAAGAGAGGGGGGAGGGATTACATGAGCGAGCACTGGAAATCAGACCAGTCTTTGGAAACCTGAAAGCTTGTCCCCAGTGACACCCCTCTCCAACAAGGCCACACTTCCTCATCCCTCCCAAATTGCTCCACCAACTGGGGACCAAGTATTCAAATACATGAACCTATGGGGGGGGAGTCACTCTCATTCCACCCACTGCAATGACTTTTTTTGTCTCTTTTTGTTGTTTTTTACTTAACACCTATTTTATCTAAGAATGGCTACTCTTTTTTTTTAAATATTTATTTATTATGTAGTCATGTATGCATGCCAGAAGAGGACACTAGATATTACTATAGATGGTTGTGAGCCACCATGTGGGTGCTGGGAATTGAACTCAGGACCTCTGGAAGAGCAGTCAGTGCTCTTAACCTCTGAGCCATCTCTCCAGCCCCAGAATAGCTACTCTTATATTCTTGTTGATTCCATTTTCATGGAGCATCTTATCCCTTTATTTTTAGTTCATACGTGGCCTTAGAAATGAGATACGTTTCTTGCAAGGAACATGTAGATTAATTATATTTTTTAAAATTAATTCAGTTTCTCTCGGCCTTTTTTGTTGGGGGTAGAGGGGTTGAAACTATATAGCATACACAGGACCATAGTTCATGATCCCTTGTTTAGTCTTCTGTTTGATGGGATTACAAGTGTGCAGTACTGTGCCTGGTCCATCGTGTCTTTTCAATGGAGAGTGAATCCATTGGTATTCAATGTACATATTGATAGACAAAAATTGATGATAACCATTCTGTAACTTATTTTCAGTTTTATCATGCTTCTTTTTTTCCAGTCTCTCATAGTTAGTCTTGTGGTTACATAATTTACCCTAATAGCATTTTTTAAAGATTGTTCTTGGTGGTTACCAGGGAGTTAAGATAATGATCTTCTGAAATAATGACATTAAAATTCTCATAACAGCAAGAAACAAAGCCAAAAAGAAAGAGGAAATAGATTCATGAAATACTCATACACACACTCCTTTTCCTTCTTGTCCCCTTTTATTTTTCTATAATATTTAGCCATTAAACTACTTATAGAGTCAGCATTATTTTAATTGTTTGCATTTTTAGCCTTCATATAAAAGATATGAATGGCTTCTATAACATGTCAACAATATGACACCATTCTGAACTCATCTGCATAGCTACTACCAGCCTTCTTATTTATTAACATCTCATTATTTCAACAGAGAACTCTCTTTCACAATGTGAGCATGAAAGTTCTGTTGGAGAAAGTCTATGCTTTCCATAATTCAATCTTCCTCAATTAAAACCCCAGATGTTTAAATATTGTATTGCATACTTTAATGTGTTTGATTTAATGATAGCTTGCAAATAGAAATCCTTTGGTTTTTAAACTTAGAGTTATCTGAACAACTACTAAAGAGAAGATGTTTTAAGAGTATTTCAGTGTTTGTGATGTTTACCACCTCTTACAGTAAAATTAACACTGTACTATAAAAATTAAGATTGATAGAGTATTTGCTTAGCAAGGCTTTCTTTCATAGATAAATTGATAAGGGCTGTTTTTTGTCACTAGCAATGGCAAAACAATGCAGAGCAATGCTACCACCAGGAAGAAGTTTCAGGATTTTGTATCACATATCTGACATAGAAAACTATGATTCGTGAACTAAATCTGACCTGTCTCCAATTTTCTTCAATAAAGTTTTGTTGAGACAGCCATACATTTTCACTAATGTATAGTCTGTTGTCCTTTAAGGCTACAGTGTGAGTAGTTGTATAGTCATGTTAGTGACAGTGTCATCCATAAAGGTGGCTAAGATAGATACTTTCTGCCCCTTTTAAGAAAATGATTTCTGAATCATATCATAAAATGGCCAAGATCTTAACATAGAGAGGGCAATGTTAGACAGCTCCTGCAATCCTGAGAAACCTTCAGTATGAATTCTTTAGAATATCTGCTTTTAACTGCATTCTAGTCCAATAGGCCTGTCAGAGGTTATCTGCAAAATCTACAAAACTAAGAATAGTAATTGATTTATCTGAAGGTGACTCTGAATATCAACGAAGGCTTACTTAAGGCATCAGAAATAATGTGCATAAAATGCCTACCTCAGTTACAATGTTGATATTCAGTTCAATAGCTGGAACCACATTATAAGGTCTCATTTATTCATTCATTCAGTCAGTCATGTGTCCATTTTCTTATTTTGGTAAATAAGTTGTTATAGAGACAAAGTGTAAAGTTAATAGAATAATATTCTTGACATACAGTTAATTCATGTCTGTCTGCAAAAGTAGTCCATTGTGCACTGGTACTATCAGTCCAGAACAGTCTGCATATTTGTATATTATAATATACAACAATGGGCTCTTCTTTCACTAGAATGAGTGAGCATATCGGTCTAACAGACATTTCCTGGGTTTTCACTATGTGAAAAAAATTAGTGCATCAGATAGCAATAGCATACAAAGAGCAGGAGTAAACTGAGGCTTAAATTACAAAGGAAGTAAAGCATTCTGTTCATAATTTCTTCTTACTCTCCTCCTTCTCCTTCTCCTCCTTCTCCTTCTTCTTCTCCTTCTCTGCTCCTCCTTTTTTAAAATTTACTGTTCATAATTACTTCAGCCCTCCTCTAAGGGGAATAAAACAGTAAGTGTGCAGAATCCCAGTGTGTTTGTTAAAGAAAAACCCAACAAATATAGCTTCTAGGAATATGCTCATACCATACCACTTATGAATAATGCATTCACATAATGGAATGCTTGCTCGCTGCAGGAAGTATCCTAATAAAAGCCAGCAATGTCATCTCCAAGAGGAGCTGGGAGACATGACAAGTAAATGTAATGTAGAACCCTACGCAGGACAGAAAAAGATGCCTGGTTAAAAATAAAGAAACAGAGTGAGCAGTCGATCTTAGCGAGTAAAGAGGTATCACTGTTGACTTGTTTGTTGTGAGAAGTGTGCTTCACAAACCCAATGGACATTTGCTGTGCTATGTGACTTTTTCCCTCGTCCACTTAAATATTCTAAAACTAAATTTTTATTTTTAAAACTGAATTTTCATTTTGGCTTCCAGCATTTTCTCCTCTCACCTTCGCTGTTTCTGCTGTGTAATTACAATGGAATATTGCCTGATTATCTGTATTCACAAAACAAACAGATTTTAGTAAGTTGTGTTAAATTAATATTGAAATACAATATCTGAGTTTAGCATCAAGAATAAATAATTCAAGCAAGGAGCTTCTGGGACCATAAATACAAATAGGATTTGAAACAATCTAGGGAAATGTCAAAATGAATCCTCAATGACTCTGACTCAGAACCCTGTAAATGTCACTTTCCTATAACTCAGCAGACTGTGTCATAAACATCAGCCCAAAGAGCCTTCCATATTTCCACATACCACCTTAAGTCTATTATAGTCTTCCCAATTCATACCCTACACCACTTCCCCGGTTAAGAAAACTACCTTTTGAATACCTGCCCGGCCCCTTTTCATCTTGTATTATTAGATGTAATTTGCTGCCTCAAGTACTTTATATGCTCAGTCTCATGGAGGGAAATTACAATATCGTCTGCCACCCTTCCCTGCCTGAGGACATTTGATGTGATCCAGATGGGGCCTCTGGTCTCCAGTCCTGAGATGAGACTTGCATTGTGAGGCATAGCTGGACATATCCTAGTCCCTCAGTATCCACACTTCTCATGCTGATGTCCTGGCAATTCCCCACACTCAGCTCTGCATCTTGGTCTCTGGCCTCTTCCCGTTCTCTCACCACTTCCACATCATGTCTAGGAAGGATATGCGAAATGTTCTAGATTGCTTGCACTGCATACATAAGGAGTAGAAATGAGGAATGTAATGTAGACAAATTTCTAAATTGTCTTAATAAATAAAAAACACGGAGCCAGAAATGTGGGTTAAAGCCCAAGAGAAAGATCAGAGGAACAGGACAAACCACAAGCCAACCTCACCTCACTAACTTCTCAGCTTCCAAAGAGCATGACTTCCTGTCTACCCAGGCTCATATGTCTGGCTGTTCTGCCATCTTATTTGCTCTGTCTAGCTACATTACTTCCTCATCCTGGCCAGATCTGTCACTTCCTATCTGTACAGGCCTCCAGAACTCTATGGTTAGTGCTGGGATTAAAGGTGTGTGTCACCATGCTTGGCTGTGTTCCCTAGTGTGGCCTTGAACACACAGAGATCCTGCCTGCTAAGTGATAGGATTAAGGGCGTGTGCTACCTCTGCCAGACTTCTTTGTTTACTTAAAATGGCTTGCTATTTCCTCTGATCTCCAGGCAAACTTTATTTATTAAAGCACAAATAAAATATCACCACATTTCCCCTTTTTTATCTAATAAAAATAAAGAATAAAAAAGTTATAACTAATATAATAAAAACTATATATAGTAAATACAATGACTATATACAATATACACAAGCAATAAGTACATCAACATTTGCATTTTACAAATTCAGAGAAAATATTCCATTATCCATCCTATTTTGGTGAGTTCAAAATATACCTAATTCACTTTCTTTCCTAACTTAAATTACTAACAGAAAACTATCTTATGATGTCTTTTAAACTTATACACTTAACACCTCTTAGTGAGTTTCTTTTCTGAATTTCTTAACAAGGAAAACTGTAACTATAACTATCTAATCTTCAACTCCCTCAGAGACCCGAGAAGGAAATAATATTACCTAGTAAAACAGGAAGTGCAAAAAGTGACTTCCAAAAAAATGAGTTATGACAGAAATAGCCAGCTTCCTGGACAGTCACCCGAGGTTTCTCTGCACATCACAGAGGGAAGTGACTGAGAGACTCTAGGCCCGTGGGCTGAAGATAAATGCCCCAACATTGCAGAGGAACTTTGGATGACTATCCAGGCAGGCAGCTGTCTCTATCATTCTAGATTTTGGGAAGTTGCTTACAATGCTCTTCCTGTTTACTGAGGTAGTAGTATATCCTTCTGGGGTCTTTGATGTAGTTGAAGACTGGATAGTTATAGTTTTCCTTAGTTACAAGAAAAGGTAAGTTAGATATGAAAACTTAGACTCACAAATATAGGATAAATAGAATATTTCCTTTAATTTTATAAAATACAAATAGACTAGATATTATAACTGTAATTATTGCTTGATAACTGTTTTGTTATATGTAATTTTACTATGTTGATGTTAAAAATCTTCCTTTTGAATACAAAAAAAAGGAACTGATGGGGATGTCATTCTGTATGTTGTGAATATATGTTGCTCTGGTTGGTTGATAAGTAAAGCTGTTTGGCCAATGGTGAGGCAGAATAAGGTTAGGTGGGACATTCTAACTAGAGAGAGAGGAAGAAGACAGAACAGAGGATGCTGCCAGCAGCCACCAAGAGAAGCAAGATGTAAAGCAGTAATAAGCCATGAGCCACATGGCAAAGTATAGATATATAGAAATGGGTTAATTTAAGATAGAAGAGCTAGCTAGTGAGAAGCCTGGCATGGCCATAGTTTAAAAATAATATAAGCCTCTGTGTGTTTACTTGGATCTGAATGGCTGCAGGACTGCAGGGCCGCGGACCATGAGGGACACAGGAAAACTTTCAGCTACAATGTAATTTCAGACTACATACCTCACTCCCTTTTTAACTTTAGTAATGACTGTTAGGTTCCCTGCTGCATTCCAAGGAACCTTTTGTTACAGAATTACACTGAATGAAGGCTCTCTAGAAGGGAAATCCTCAGGCTTTGGGGTTATTCTAAAGCAGTTGGGGATTTCTACCCATATATCTACCACCAATCCCTCTCATTTTTTTTACTTTGGATGGCAATACAGTATGGATTAGACCCACCAATTGACTCATGTGTGGTGTGTGTGTGTGTGTGTGTGTGTGTGTGTGTGTGTGTGTGTGTGCAAGCATGTGTGCACATCTCGTGCACGCATGCGCATGAGTGTGCACACTGGCACTTCAGCACAGGTACTGTGTATGCATTTGTGGGCTGTGCTTCCCCATGATGCTGATGTAGAGGTCACAGGACAATTTTGGATGTCTTCTTCAGTCACTATTGACCTTATGTTTTGAGATGTGTCTCATTGAACCTGGAGCTTATTGACTCACTAGACAGGTTAGCCAGGAAACTCCAGGAATCCTCCTGTCTCCACATCCCCAGTGCTGGGATTGCTGGTGCATGCCACCAGCACCCAGGATTTTACCTGGGTGCCAGGAATGCACAGTGAGGTCTTCATACTTGCATATTAAAAATCTTACCAACTGAGTCATCTCCAGCTCCTCAAGATCTTTTATTTCCTTTTCGTTACTAGTGAAAATTTCTTCCTAGCTCAATATCAAAACTTTATTATGGTTATCTATGTATGATTCAAGATTCAAAGCAGAGATTTGCAATTTTGAGAAAAACTTTTTATAGCTCCCATTAATCAAGCATCTTCCAAATCAAAAAACACTATTTCAGACCAGTAACACATTACAGACTCCAAGAATCTCTATTTTGAGATTCAAAGTAAAGCATTGATTTCTATTGTCTAGGTGGTGTCTGCCCTCTTCTGCCCTTGAGCAATACAATTAGGCTCAGTTCTAGGCTTTGAGACAAAAGGGCTTTAGGGACAAAATTCAGTCATTCAGGGGTTGTAGGAGAATATGATAGACTACACTTAGGACATTAACCCCAAGTGTGCTTGTACTCTGCCTGGCTCAGATTCCAACAATGAAGGGCATGGCCACTAAGGATTGTAGTTTTCCTGACTTCTTTCTCTGCCTTCCTGTCAATGAAACACCAAGTATAGCCAATTCAATTTATACCACATGCTTCTCCTCCCAACTCCCACTCATTCACCCTCCCAACTCTCATTCATTCACCTTCCCAGCTCCCATTCATCACCTTCCCAACTCCCATTCATTCACCTTCCCAAATCCCATTCATACACCCTCCAGCTCCCATTCCTTCACCCCCACATCCTACCTGTATTACTTCTGCAAACTGCTAACATTCTTCACTACCGGAAGCCTCTCCTCCTCCCTGAGTTCCTTTTCAATACTCTTTGCGTAGATTGAGTACATGAACTTTGGAATGATGTAAACCCGAAATTCTGTTCTACTTCATTGCCTACTTCTTGAATTTGAATAAGTCTCCAAACCCATTTTCTTAACCTTAAAAAACAGTCCCATGGACAACATAAGGTAACACATACAGAGCCTTTCCATGGGATCTGCCCGCTGCGTCAGTTATTACTGTAATTGGAAGTCTAAAATATTTCATATAGCCCCTGGTGACATGCAAATTAAAGACAGATATGATGGTTAACATTCACTGTCAACCTGCTGGTGTGGTGGGTATTGTGTTCCCTGAAATATTGTGTATTCCCTGAAATAAACATATCTGGGGTCAGAGAACAGACAGCCACTAGAACGAAGCCAAAATTGGTGGCTAGAAAATGGGAAGAGTAAACCATAACAGAAGTTGGGCGGTGGTGGTACACACCTTTAATCCCAGCACTTGGGAGGCAGAGCTAGGTGGATCTCTGAGTTCAAGGCCACTTTAGAAACAGCTAAGCATGGTGACTCACGCCTTTAATTCCAGAAACCCAACCTTTAATCCCAGGGAGTGGGGGCAGAAAGAAAAAGGTAAATAAGGCGTGAAGACCAGGAACTAAAGAGTAAAGCATGTAGTTAAGCGTAACTAGAGAAGTATTCAGGCTTTGGAGCAGCACAGTTCAGCTGAGAGCCATTGGGATGAGGACTCAGAAGCTTCCAGCCTGAGAAAAAAAGGATCACCTGAAGAACTAGCAAGGTGAGATAGCCATGGCTTGTTCTGCTTCTCTGATCTTCCAGCAGTCACCCCAATAACTGGCCTCAGGTTTGATTTCATTAACAAGTACTTTTAAGATTCTTGCCACATGCTGGGACCTAGAATCACAGAGAAGACAAGCTTTTGGGTAAGCTTGTGAGGGATTATTTAGATTATGTTCATCGAAGTGAGGAGACTCACTCTGAATATGGGTGCCATTCCACAGGCTATCTAGGACTGAATGGCAAGAAGAATCCTGTCTGAGCATAAGCATCCATCACTCTCTGATTCCTGCCTGCCAGTGCAAGGCTTCCAACCCCCTCAAACTCATTGTCATCGTTTCCCCATTAAATTGACTGTGATCCTCAGAACATGGGGCAGAGGAAAAAATAAAAGATCATGAGAACCTCTGTGGAGACTGAAGTACAGAGACATGAGTAATTAGAACATGGCAGTGCTTTAGAGAAATAGGGGGAGAAATGTTGGAGAAATGGGTCACAGAAGGTCAATGACTGTAAGGTCTGTGGCTAAGAACGTATATTTTTATTTCTTCTAACAAGGTTCTGTATGCAAGGGAAAGTCATGGGAATTCAAATATAAAAATGGACAATTTAAGGAGCGAAATGGATGACAGTACTAAACACATCTACATTTTCTGAATGTTTCATTGTTAAGATAAATCCTTCCTTCTAAATGAAGTTTAGTTAATGCAATCTTCCCCATCCCATCTGTTAACCAAATATCCTATTGAATTTGTATGTAGGGACTTTTCAATATTTTGATATTTTTAAAACCTTACCTTTAACTTTATAGAAAAGTTATTCTGTATTTATTCTTCACATAAAGAACGAAATCAAGACAGAAGCCTCTGAGGTCCGAGAGAAGAGTAAAAACAATGTCAATGGAATAAGATCTAGAAAGGCCCACTGGCAAACTCAAAAGCTATAGGTCACAGAAAGATATGGACCTTGAGCAAAATGGCAAAAAGCAAACTCACATACTACATTGGTCACTCTTCTCATCCCCATGGCAAAGTACCAGACAGAAACAGTCAAAGTGAGGAAAAGACATGTTGGCTCAGTTTCACAGGTTCAATCTGTCACAGTAGGGAGGGTATAACTTAGCACAGCTCTTCACTTCCCAGCAGCCAAGAAGCAGGGATGCTGATGAGCCTTGCTTCCCTTTTCATTCTGTCAGGCCCCTCGCAGATCGGCTAGTGCCACTCCAATTCAGAGCGTCTTCCTCACCCAGCTAATTAGTCCTGTCTGGAAATGCCCTCCCAGACACACCCACAAGGATGTTTCACAGATTCAGAATCCAAAGATAATTCTGAATCCAGTCAGGGTGACTGACAATGAGCACTAACCAACACACATAAAACCTGGGATTGCCCCTCTTCCACAAAGGACCCTGAAAAAGAGGATGAAGATACTTGAGGAGGCAAATAAGCTGAGTTCATTTTATCTTCAGAAGCCAAAGGCTCCACATGGACCTATATTGAGAGACAGGTTGGGAAGAAGGGTTCAACTCACCAGTTGTCCAGTTTCCAAGCTCTTAGCAGGTAGAAACTCAACCTCATTTTTGTATTGGCTCCTATTCGTATGTAATTAGCCTTCAGTAAACGTATTCAACTGAACCAGCCCAAATACCTGTGAATTAGAGACTATGAGTTCGTGATGTAATTCTACTAACTTCTCAGTGACCATCACGTCTTTCCCAGGCTACACGATTTCTAACTGGTACACCAAGTTGAGGCAGATTCTACAAAATTTTACATTCTGGGAATAGAAATATTATGGGCTCTTCCTTCCATTATAAACCTTCTGATCCAAAAGACTTTTTTAAAAAATGTCAGGTATCTAATTGTTTCTATTTCCCTACCTGGATTATCAGGACTTTTACAGAATGGCCCAGTACCCTGGATCAATGAGTTTTCTCAGAAGGACAAGAGTCATAAAGAATTCTGTTCATTGCTTTTCTTTCTTAAAAGATTTTCATAAAGTTGGGCATGGTGTCACGTGCCTTTAATGCCAGCACTCCTAGGACAGAGGCAGGAGAATCTCTGAATTCAAATGCCAGCCTAGTCTACGTATTAAATTCCAGGACAGCCAGAGCTACATTGAGAGTCCTTGTCTCAATAATTGAAAGATTATCAAGTTCTCAGATGGGCATTCCAAATTACTAGTTAAAACACATAGAAAGGTGAAAGGTTAAGAATGTTGGGATAGGTGGATTAATAAAAAAATATATATAACGATTAATAGAGTTTTATACCCAAACCCATGTCTTTTAAGTCTTTCATTACTTATTTCAGTGTACAAGAAAGCAGGGATTTAATTTCCAGGGGATGGATGAGCATTCTCTAAACTTTTATGCTACACTTGAATTACAGCTATTAATAGTGAGATCACGGAAGAATGAGTAAGACATTCTAACTCGTTAATGTTCTCCTAGATGGTAAATTCACAGCCTGAAGTTCCTGGAGTTGCTGTAACTTTCCATTAATAGTGAAGAAAAAGGTCCTTTTTTAAAAACACTCTAGGAAGTGGGGCCTTGAAATACTCTAACCTTAAGAGAGGTCAGTTCTGTTGTTACTAATTACCCTGTGTGTCTTCCTCTTTTCTTCTCTGGGTCTTTAGGAAGGGAGTCAAATCCTGTCCTCTATTTCTCCACATCTCCAGGGAGTTATGTGGCTCAGTGGAGACTATTCTAGGGCTTCAAAAAGTGAGAAAAAAATGTAGAAGTCATTATCATTTATAATTTTTGTATTGCTGACCTCCATCTCTCCTGTTATTTTCTATCAACAGTTAGTGGCTTCACTCCATTCAAAACTTCATTCTACCCATGTTCACTTGTTGCACATTAGAAGAATTGTGAAAGTCCCCTTTAATTTAGCTGGAGGTAGAAATAAAATAGTAAAGAAATAGGAGGAGAGAGGGCTTGAGAGATGGCTCAGCAGATAAAAATACTTGCTACATCAGCATGAGTACTTGACTTTGGATCCCCAGAACACACTCACACACACACACACACACACACACACACACACACACACACACACACACACACAAAGTAAAAAGTCATCTGTGACAATGTTCATCTGGAACCCCAGCACTGGGGTGTGTAGGAAGTTGGAGATAGGCTGACTGGAGCCTGCTAGCTTCCAGCATAGTGATCTCCAGGTTCAGTGAGAGCCACTTTCTCAAGGGAGTAAAGGAGTGAAAGAGGAAGACACCCCACTTCCTCATCTGGCTTCTGCATACATATATAGTCGAACATACCCCCTCACATGTGCACGGACATGTATACAGGTGTACCCACCCCCCACATACACACACCACCCAAGAGGAAAGCAGGGAATGTGGTACTTGAAGAGCAACCCCTGCTCCCCACAAACTTCCTTTTCTTTCTTTGGGGTACTGGTGAGCTAAGGTGGGGCTTTGTTCATGCTAGACCAGTGTTTCATCACCTGGCTGTACCAACAGCAAGATTTTTAGCTGTTCCTGTCCCAAGAAATTTCTGATTACCTGAATCTATACAAACCAAGTATTCCTGGTTTAGAAGGCAGTCACAAACTTTCATTCAGTTTTAAATCTAGAATTGCTTTTTCAGTGGAAAGAAATGGTTTTAAAGATAATCTACATTTTTAAACTTAGAAATTATTAATCTCCTCAGCCTGTGAGGAATCCCTAGTTCAAACTTAAAAACAAAACAAATCAAAACAAACAAACAAAACAAAAAACAAACAAACAAACAAAACGAACAAAACAGAAAACCAAGATATTGATTCTTCAGAATTACATTGCCAATAATATTGCGGTGAATGGAGACAGTGGCTGGCGGGAAAGCAGAACTTCTTAATTCTACTTTTGTTCCGGCTCCTAATTAACTAGGTCACAGGGAGGCAATCAGATTGGCCACTGTGGAGGCTGAAAGAATCCTACAAGGGAACAGAATGAAAAAGGCCAAACCCAACCTACGTGTCTTCTATATGCCAACCACCATGACTCTTAAATATGCACATATAAAGCTGCAACTGGACCACCATAAACAATCCAATCATGAAAGTTTTCCAATGGTAAGACATAATCATCCATTAAAAATAAACCGAAATAGACATTTTTTGATGGTGAGAACATTGCAAGCAACTTGAAAGCTGGTAAAAAATTATAAGTGTATTCTAAGAACAGTAGACCAAAGTTGGAAACTACCTATAATTCATGATTTCCAAGGGAAATTTAAATTATTAGGAAAAGGCAGACAAGAGACAAAGATGGCCTGCGTCCCAGTGGGCAGGACTCCGTGTCTCTTTATTGGCTTTAGTTAAAATGGGAACTGCTCTGTAACTTAGGTAACAGCCTATGCTTTACTGTAGCCATACTTAGAAAATTTATGGGAGTTCCCCAAAGAGCCTCATCTTTTTTTTTTTTTTTTTCCTTTTAATGCGGACTCTCACTGACCCAGAACTTACCAAGTAGTCTAGAGTAACTGACTAGTGAATTCTAGGGCTCCTCTTGTATCCATGTCCTCAGTGCTAGGATTACAAGTCCTTGCCAACCCTGCCCAGCTTTTTGTTTATGTGTTTGTCTGTTTCATTTGTGTGACTTCAGATATTTATGCTTGCAAGAGAAGTACTCTTTTGACCAAGCTGCACTCCCAACCCAGGAGCCTTGTAGATAAAGGAAAGAATTGCATACACTTCTTCCTCTTTTCCTATGTACTACGGTTCCCATTTCTACGTCTTGAAAACCACAGCCAGAGTTTACAAGTAAAGTCAGAGGGTGGCAATAAATGTCAGTTCTTTAAGAGAAACAGGCATACAAGGAGCAAGTTGATCTGGCTGCTTTCTAACCCTTCTGGAAGTTTCTGTGCCAAACAATAGCTTGTCCTTTCTGATCAGTGATACTGCCTAAGGGGAGGTGGAAGACAAACATGGGGGTCACCCCATACTTTGTGCAGAAAGAGAGGTGTGCTGCCTAATTTTATGTTAAGCTGGAGTCATTGGGGAAGAAGTCTCAGTTGAAAAAATGCCTCCATAAGACCAGGCTGTAGGCAAGTCTGTGATGCATTTTCTTAGTGACTGATGGGGGAAGGCCCAGCCCATTGTGGATATTGCCTGCTACTCCTTGACTGGTGGTCCTGGGTGCTATAGGAAAGCAAGCTGAACAAGCCATGAGGAGCAAGCCAGTGAGCAGCACTCCTCCATGGCCTTTTCTTCAGATCCTGACTCCAGATTCCTGCCTTGAGTGCCTGCCCTGACTACCTCAGATGATGGTGGACTTTGACTCAGGACCTGTAAGACAAAATAAACTCTTTTGTGCCCAAGTTCCTTTTGTTAATGGTATTTTATCAAAGCAATAGACATCCTAACTATGCCAAGAAGTAGAGAGAAAAGCTCTGTACTAGTCACTTCTTCATTGCTGTGATAAAATGCCATAACCAAGGAAACATAGAGAAGAAAAGGTTAATGTGGGCTTCCGGTTCCAGAAGAGTAAGAGCCTAGGGACAGAGAAGCACAGCAGCAAGCAGATGCATGGCAGCAAGAGGGAAGCTTTGGGCCTACATCTAGAACTATAAACTCAAAGCAGACAGGGCAAACTGGAAATGGCATGAGACTTTGCAACCTCAAAGCCAAACCCCCAGTAATATACTTTCTCCAATAACGCCATGCCTTCTGGACTTCCCCAAACAGTGCCATCAACTGGGAACCAAGTGTTCAAATGCCAGAGTATAGAGGAGACATTCTCATTCAAATCGCCACATGCTCCAAGAGAGAGATCATTTATACTCTGGGACATGGATCTCTCACCTGAAAATTGAAAAAAGGAACACCATACCTTATAAATATGAAAGGATCAAGTGAACCATAGTGAACGATTTCAGGGTAAGAAGCAACATGCCAACAGACTGGTAAAGCCATGGAACACGTGGTAAAACATAGATTAATAGAAATGAGTTAATTTACGATATAAGAGCTAGCTTACAAGAGGCCTGCCATAGGCCATACAGTGGTTAAATAATATAAACCTCTGAATGATTATTTTATAAGTGGCTATAGGACCTGGAGATCAGGTGGGACTGGACAAACCTTCTGGCTACACTTCCCTGTATACTAAGCATTTCAATCAGCCATTTAAATATGTGAACTGATTCCCTCAGCAATCCTATAAAATGAGTACTAATATTTTTCTGTTTTGCAAATAAGAAAATGAGACCGGAAAATGAGTAACATGCACAAGGCATCAGGCTATGAGCAGAGGATTAATTCCAAAGCTAATGCAGCTTATATATTGGGTTCTTATTTGCATGGACCATCCCAAGCCTTGAGTAAGGCCCTAATATTATCCTCACATGTTCAAATGTTCATGTAGAATCTGCAAAGCTACCTTAACCAAATGTTTAAGACTAGTTTCCTTCCTTCGGATGTCTCATTTTCCAACTTCATTTCCCATCACCCAACTTCAGGTCTCTCATCTTCACATTGCCATTAGAGTTAGAGTAATCTTGTCATTTCTAAAATATGGAAAAGAATAGGTTGAATTGATGGTGACCTTATGTTGGATTTATTGAGATCTAGTCCTGAGGTTTTGCAGTCAATCCCATGCCTGGCCTACTTATTGCTGAAGAGATTTTACAGGTTCCTGGAGGTAGAGGCTGGACCCAGACATTTGTCTGCTTATGCTACTGCAATGCTTTTCATATACTTAGCTGTCCATAAACACATCATTAATTCCTTAATTTAAGTCCTCCAAATAATAAGTGATATGATTTTGTAAGTCTGTCCTTGTTTTCACAAGTCCTTCCAGTTCACAGCCACTCTGTCTCTCCCCATCCCCACAACTCTTTAGAAGTGAGCCTTCCTTCACTGGACCACACCCGTAGCTCATTCCTAGGCTCTTATTAATTACTTGCTAAACTGGCACACAAGTCTGACGTGAGTTTAGGTAACAAATTTCTCATCAACCTCTGTGTATATCAATTACAAACCATTAGTGGGTTTTGGCAATTCAGTGATTATTTAAAATAAATACCTAGACAATAAAACATTTTTTTCAAATGCTGGAAACCCTAAAGATTATGTGTTTTCAAAAGAAAAATGTGGTTCCCTGGACTTGACAAGAATACTAAAAATACGTAGGAAATGTCCAAAGATCTTGAAGCTGAAGGTTTCTAAATAGTCAATAAATAGGATTATTAGCTGGTAATTTGAGTCCACCCTGATGTGAAAAGCCTAAAATTTCTTTCCATGCCTGGTTTTATGAAACTTATTTTATACAACAAAAAGGCCGAACAGTACATAATACGCTGTTATGGTTTAACTATGAAATTGTCCCCTCAGACTCTTGTAGTGAGGGTTCAGTTGCCATCTGACGGCCTCTGGGAAATGAATGGATTGTAAGAGCTCTGAGTTTATGGCTCGGTTACTCCATTGACGGAATTAAAATCTGAGCCAACTATCTGGAGACGGCAGAACTGTGGACAATGGGACTTGGTTGGAAGAACTGCATCACTGGCAGTGTTCCTGAAGGACGCATCTTACCTCTTTCTAGGCTGCCTTTTCTTTGTTGTTTGTCTGCTGCTTGGCTGAGCAGTTCTCTCCTTCTACGCCTTTCTTCCATGATGTCTCTGCCTTCCCCTGGGCCTGAAAGTAATAGTTTCACCCTACTACAGACTGGGAACCTCTGAAACCCAGACCTGGATCAACACGCCTAAAGGCTGTCTACTAAATCAACACGCCTCTGATAAGAGTCGTCACGAATAAACATTATGTTCAGGACTCCTTCCAGGAATGTTTGCAGACCACATGGAAGCAAAAATTCTTGGAATTGCAGTGCCAGGAAAACCTGTCTTATCTGTCAGCCCCAGAAAAATTAAGGAACACTGCAGCCGATTGGCACAATTTAATTCGGACATGGGAAGGTTTTACCACTGCAGATAGCATTAGTTTGAAAATAAGCTTATTAAGTAAAGGAAAGATTGAATTAGAGAGTAGTAGTCAAGTTCCCAATATAAAAAGAAGAAGAAAACATATATCCAGAATGAGATAATACATTTTTGGAGGGTGTGTGGGCCAGCCTGTAGTTTTACTAAAACACAGATGAAAACAGAAAGCGTCTTCAACAATCAAGATAATTTGTGACCTAGAAAAGCACCATTATAAGGAAGCGAATAAATGGTTTCTTCTCTCGCAAGGTGTAGAGCTGGTGCCTACAGGGGATGATGACTTGACTTATCCTTGTCCGCTTGGCTTCTCCAATCCTCAGTAAAGTGGGACAGCAAGGTGCTCCTGGAAAGCGTGCCACTCAAAAATGCCACTGAGCACTGCAACTTCCCACAATCCCTGGCCTCTGGCAGCCTGTGGCTTCTGGAACAGAGCCTTCTCTGTCCCTTAGATGGATTGTCTCCTGGGTATGTCCTGGTGCCACTTTCCAGAACCAGAGTCTTTGTTCTGGCATGGTCCCAGGGTCATTGTATTGCTACTGTGCTTCTTTCTGTGACTCATCCCTTCAGAGTACAACAAATGTCATTTGGAGGAAAAGGACTGAGGGGCATAGTTTCGTAAATTTGTGCAGACAACATGGAGATGTGTGTGTGTGTGTGTGTGTGTGTGTGTGTGTGTGTGTGTGTGTGTAGTTTATGTTTTGGTTTAGATATGCTAAGGATCAAATCCAGAACTAGAGGCATGCCAGGAAACTGTTAAAATGTTGAACCCCAGCCCCAGCCCTGAATTTAAAGTTTTAATGGGAATTCAGCGTTGCATTTATGACTAACGGTTAAAATCCAATAAAATTACCTGCTACTGTTTACATGAGGAAGATGGGACAGGTCAGATAAAAGTTCAGCAGTTGCCAACTGTGGACAGTCTATGGGCTGTGGACACTGTGACCATGAATAAACAAGAGACATTCAAAAATAATGACTATGAAAAAGAGCTTTATATTGTTAATGAGACTTTTAAAAAACAGATAACAAAATAACATTATGGTTTGTCAATGTGAACCCTTTGATAAAATAAAGTTTTCTAGAAAGACATGGGTTAATTTTATTGAGTCAATGTTATATGTCTTAATCTTATCATTAACAAGAAAACTGGTATAAAGTTTCACTTGGTAAATTATGCAAAATCCTCTCTTTTATGACTTTCTCTTGGAAGACAAGAACAAATGTTATTGATCTCAGGTAGGGCACTGGTGGTAAACCAAATAAAGAATTCTGCTCAACTGTAGGTTAGTGAGGCAGTGAGATCTTTGGGGCTACTTCCAGGAGCGTAGATGGATCAAAGGGAACTGGATCACCGAAAAACCCATCCCAGCACCAGTAGAGAACACAAGAAAATTGCATCAGTAAAGAACCAGAAACTACCTGGAGGCAGCTCTGCCTTAATTTCTCTTACCCAACAATTGTTTACTGCTTATAGAATCTTGGGAAAGGGGGGAGGGACTTTTTGGTCTCGTCAATTCCTTGAATCTTCTGAGGTCTTATTTTTTTTCTTCTTTCTGAATACTAGAGTGAACGTACCAATCCAGAGAAAAGAGCTATAGAACACTACACCCTTTCCTCTTGACTCATCCTCAATTCCTTCCTCGACTCCACTCTTCCTCCATATTTTCTGAGTTCTGGAGTAGGTGATAAAGATGTGCGATCATTTTCTCCCATTTACGGCTGAGCAATGGGCCGGTGTATCACAGCAACAGTCACTTATCCTCAGCAGAAAACTGTCTGATTATGAGTCTCCATAGAAACCACTGACTACTGCCAAACAGAATTCTCCCATAAGTCAGGTGGACAGTTGCAATAATCTAAGAGCATAAACACAAATGCTTTAGAAGGCAATTATTTGATAGTCACATCACATTCGTTTAATAAAACTATAGCAGTGGCCTCCCCATGGATGATCTCCCAGTTATAGGTCTTTTCCCAGTTTACCAACATGAGTTCCCTCCTTTGGCTAAAGCTTTACATCCAGTCAGAAAGCAGTTGGTTACACCCACAGCTATGCCACTACTTGACTGGAACGTTTGTAATGTAGCACACATTATTCATAACTGAGGAGGACTATTGGTGACAATTCTCCCACAGCAGCCTGCACAATGCCTTCTAGTACTATCAGCGCCATGTGGCAGGGAGGAACTTACTGCTTGGTCAGTTCCAGTCTGACTTCTTCATGTCCTACAATCAAATTCAGTGTCGCCAGGTGGTGGTGGCGCATGCCTTTAATCCTAGCACTCAGGAGGCAGAGGCAGGTGGATCTTTGTGAGTTCGGGGCCAGCCTGGTCTACCCAGTGAGTTCCAGGAAAGGCGCAAAGCTACACAGAGAAACCCTGTCTCAAAAAAAAAAAAAAAAGTTTAAAGTTAGTGTCTTCAGACTGAAGATAGACCCTCACCTTCCAGTTCTGGCACACATACAGCACCAGTGGCAAGATCCCATGTAGTATTAGGATTCTTAAGGGGTCACCATGGCTAACAAGTAATAAAAAGGTAACTTGCTCTGAGCTCTAGAATTTTTCCAGCAACCCTGTGGATCTTGATGCTGCCTTTGTGCTTCCACTTAAAAGTTTTAACTTCTGTTTTTTAGTATTCTTCCAGCTGTTATTCTACATCTGTAAGACACGCTGTGGTTAGCACTGTGTAATGGAACCTTTTATTGAAGATGGGCAGGATCACTGAATGCCCTTCCCTTCCAACCCAAATGCCAGTTGACCTTGGAGTTAGCTGCTGAGGGGATAATTCCTTAAAACCTACTAAGGTACAAAATGGCATAAAATTATCCCATCATTTGTGTCAATTTCTTCATCCAGAGAGCAATGTTGGGTACAGCTGTCTGAGTGAGGAATACTATGGCCATGTATCCCTCCCTAATCCATAGTCATCTTCTGTCAGTCATCTGGCCTCTTTTTGCCTCTGCAGCTACTGATAAAGCAGCTGCTGAATAGCTCTTCATTCCCAATTAATGCAACAGGCATGGCTGAGGCCCACAGGGGAATGGATTGTGTTTTCACCTAAAGCATGCTCTATTTCAACCAGTACTCTGAGTCTTCTGGGGTCTATTTTAGGGGCATGGCCACCATTTCTTCATGATCTACACCTAGGTACAGAGAAGTCTCCAAGCTGGTTGAACATCCATCTCTTAAATGTTTTTTCCCCCAGGAGAAATGAACACAGCGTGCCCTGGGGATATAACTGCTTACCTCCAAGACAAGCTGAATCTTTTCACCTATACCACTCTGTCTCCCATTCCTTTGGTTTTGTTCCTGTGGTGAGCCACCATTTGGGTTTTAAAGCTGACAACCTCTGGGCACCTGCTAGCTTCTAGCACAGTATTTGGCTTTCTTTCAAATTTATCTCCCCAAACTCCAGATTGACTCAAACCTTGCCACATTTGCTTTTGAATGACCTAGACGGACCCTATTATCTATTTTCATCTCCCTCTTAATGCTTTAGATTTTCACAAAACCAGTTTATAATCCAGTCTAAATCATTTAAATCCACTAGAACATCTTCTACCTCATAAAGATCGCATTCCTTGTGGGTCTCAGTAAATCCTCTAAAGCCACATACCAGTTCCCAAATATCTGCTGAATCAATATTTTCCTTTCCTTGCTTGTGAACACAGCACTATTGGGCCTGGTGAAGTGAGCACAAAACACCAACTCTTCCATTTCCAATTCTCTTTGCAATGTTCTAACTTCTAGTTTCTGATATTCATGGAAGGCTCCTCCAGGAATAATAAAATGTCCCTAATGGCTCCATAAAGAACATATTTCTCTAGTATTGCCCCAGGTTATGGGGGCCTTCGAATTAAGGAGGAATTACTCACTTTCTTGGTGCCATAGCAATCACATTGAGCCCCATCTGTTCCTCCCTACCTCACAGCTTCTAAGCCAGGCTGTGGTGGGACTTCATTTAAAAGTCTTCTCCTGCTGGGCATGGTGGCACATGTGTTTAATCCAAGAACTTGGGAAGAAGGGGCAGGCAGATCTCTGTGAGTTCAAAGCCAGCCTGGTCTACATAGCAAGTTCCAGGACAGCCAGAGCTATATAGAGACCTTCTCTCAAAACAAACGAAGAAACAAACAAACAAACAAGCCATGCAGTTGTGACCACATACTGTTAGTTTAGCCCTGGCATCTAATACATGTACTACTCTCAGGGACTACAATATATTCTTTAGTTGAGCATTCATTTATGGGTCTCCATACCTACATGGCAGACCCCATATACCAAGGAAGTATACCACCCCATACCATGTAGGAAATATACTACCTAAGGTTTCCTTCCAAGGATACATTACTTTCAGACAGCTCAGCCTTGATCAAAAGTCATATCCATAACAGGCAGCATGGAACAGACACTTTAGTGGTTGCATGCCATACCAAACCACATAAGGAAAGTATCTTGTCATTGTTCTGTTGCTGGGAAGAGACACTGGCTATGGCAATGTTTGCAAAGGAAATCATTTATTCTGAGGCTTGCTTACAACTTCAGAGATTTAGTCCATTATTATGGCAGGGGACATGGTGGCAGGAGGCAGGCAAACTGACATGGTGGTGGAGAAGTAGCTAAGAACTACATTCTTATCCAGTGGAGAGACATGAACAGAGCAAACACTGGGCCTGGGGTGGCTTTTGAAAGCCTCAAGGCCCATCCCTAGTGACCCACTTCCTCCAACAAGCCACAGCCTTTACCCCTGCTAATCCTCTCAGTGTTCCACTCCCTGGTGACTAATCATTCAAATATTTGACCCCATGGCGACCATTCAAACCATTATGGAAAGGTAGCCATATCTGGATTGCCCCCACAGATGCCCCACCTTCAAATGGGTTGCATGTCTATCACTTACAGCAGGGCAGTACAATTGCTCCTCTCAAACTCTTTTTTTTTTTTTTTTTGTTTTATCTGTCCCCATTTAGGAGACACAGACAAACATGTATTCACTTCAGACAGAGTAGCAAAAACCAATCCAATAAACAAGTCTATCCAAGCCTAGCTTGGTAAACCAATGGGTTTACCAGGGTTATATACAGGAACATGGATAGCTCAAAGGCAGTGTCACTGAAGAGCTTGGAACAACATGGGCAACCATGCACAAAACTTGCAACACTGGTGTTCCCCACACAACTTATAAGCAACTCCACTAAAGAATTGCCTGTTCTCAGTAATTGTTTACTACTTTTATGACCTCAGGGTGGGACCATGTGGATATAGTAATATTCTAAGCTTCCTGAGCCTTGTAAGTTTCATTAGCTCCCTAAATCTTCTGAGTTTCCCTCCTCTCTTCCACAGCGAATGCTTCCATTTAGAGCTACACAATATCCTCAAATGGCATGTAATATCTATATGAAAAAAATTATTCCTAACACTCAAAATATGCCAAAAGTTGTCAACTTATAGGTTGGACAAGTTGGAAGTAGTGGGGAATGAGCAGAAGAAGTTAAGCATTCCACTGCTCTCTTGGACACAGGAAGGAAAGTTAAAAGAAAAATGATAGTGTATTTTGATGTTCTCGTGATGGTGGGATGGAAGAAACACTTAGGGAAATAGAGTGTGTTAGAAGTTAACTTGGCAGGAGACAATGGGAGTGGTGGAAGAAGTATTTTGGAATGAGGGGATAAGTAAGACTCATGTGACATAAAGACTGGCAGTTAAAAAGAGGTATGAGGGTCAACGTGGTAACATGGAGATGGGGAAAGAGAATTAACATAAGCCAATATTGTTTGAAAATGCCATTATGAAGCCTAATACGGTCTGTGCTAACTTTTAAGTCTGAAACTAAATAAACAGAAGAAAAATGAAGTTAACCCAGGATTCAGTAGGCACTTATTTGACTTAGTTGTGAATGATTATGTCAACAAAGAAACCTAAGTCAACCACAGAAATGTAAAAGCATGGTAGAAATTCCCAAGCAGGTCTTTATAACCTGAAATGAACAAAAGTTTGATCAACCTGCAGATATAATAAGGGGTGGAAAAAAGAAGCTCAAATACACTTAAAAAATGGAAGGCATAAATTAAGGATGGCTGCCCTCTCACTAAAAGTAAATAGACTACATTCCGCCCTTTAGTTAAAGAGAGCACATCAAGTATTGTTTCATGAGAAATCTAAAGAGTTAGAAGAAAAACACACATATTTTAACACCTACTTTACTTTCAAAAATACCTCCAATATGCCTCACAATAATTCATGTACATTTCTAGCAAAGCACCTAGATTTAAAGCATTTTAGTTTTGAGTGTGACTGTCTACATTCTGGAAATATAAGAAAAGTATGTATTATTTATACTGTTTTGGAGTAACAACTGAAACCTAGAGTTAAGCATGAAATTTCACACACACACACACACACACACGCACGCATGCACGCACGCACGCACGCACGCACACACGCACACACCTAGAAAGTAACAACATAAAGAGTAGAGATGCTCTTAGCCCACACTGGAAGCTCAAATGCTTGACAATTTCAAAATTGAAGACTTTCATATGACAAAATATTCTAAAGCTCAGAAGGAAATGTTTGCAGTGTAAATAGTAAAGATTTAATAGTTATGTCAAACAAATAGCTTTTCAAAACTTAACAGCATTTGCAACATCAGAGTGTAGAATCATAGAAAACTTCATCTAAATGGAAAAGAAGCATTCAGGAGAAATAATCATTCAAAAAAGTATGCCAAAAAAGCCAAAGCTAGTATTTTGTATCCATCAGGCTAGTAAAATTTAACAGTGAGCTGTAACTCTTGGACACTTGGCTGAATGAAGGGAAAGATTGCTTTCAGTCTTTTCAGTGGGAATGAGAGTCTAGGATTTCTTGGAAGGCTCTCTGGCAAGATAGATTACACTTAAAAATGAACATCTAATTTCACCCAGTTTCCTTCAAAAAGTCCATCCCATCAATATGGAAGTGCTGTGGTGCTGAGTCAGTGTGAATAGTTTGTTTTAAACACACCTTAGGGTCAGACATTAGGGTAAGTGAAATGTTGATGACCACAGTAAGGAGTGATTGAAAGAATTACATAAAACTTTTAAGGATTCTACAGTAGTTCTATTTGGAGGCTTCTGAGGAACCTTGTAGTGTTTTCCATGATCGTACTGTTGCATTAGCACCAGAAATATAACTAGGTAGCATTTCCTTTACATCCTCCTCAATACTGTACAAGCATTTTTAATAACAGTCATTGGAATAGGCTTGTCTCCTCATGATACATATTACTTAGATGATTAATGATGTTGATTATTTTTATGTGCATTTTTTTTTTGTTTTAAAAATCAAACCCAGGACCTTGACCATACTAAACACACCAGCAGCTTGCATTGTTTTCAATGGACTGTTTGTTTTCTTAAAACTAAGCTGCTGGAGTTACTTACACATTTCGGATAGCAACTATAAGAAGAAGAGTCATCTACAGATATTTTCTTCCATCTCATACATTTTATACTCCATTGGTCATTTCCTTGGCCATGTAGAAATCTTTAAATGTGATACAATTCTCATTTGTCTATCCTTGCTTCTATTGTGTATGCTTTGGGGATCATATGTGAAATTAAAAAAAGAGAGAATGGGGAAAGAGATTGTTCACACTGATGTCATGGAGGTTCCTCTTGTGTTTTTCTCCAGTGACCTTAAGCATCAAGTCTTCCATTTATTACTGTGATCTGTTTGTGTTGATTTTGCCTTCTGAGATAAGGGTCCAAATACCTTTGTGTACTACATGGAGTTTTCCCAACTCCATTTCCCTGCCCTGTCTGTCTGGTTTTTTATTTATTTATTTATTTATCTATCTATTTATTTATTTATTTAAGTGTTTGACCATCAATGTGTCAACTCATTTCTAGGCTCTCTAATTATGTATTCTAATACAAAGAAATACCATTAACCTAAAAAAGAAGAATCTGCCATTGACATAATACAGACAAACACGGAGAATACTGTGGTAAGCAGAATAGGACAGGAAGGCAAGCATGCATGATCTACAGGGAACTCCAAAATTCCAAACTCATAGGAAAAGAGAGAATGACAGTGTGTCATCAGTCAGGAGCTAGCTAGGCGGGAATGAGATGTAGATCAAAGGATGCATGAAGAGTAGGCCTACACCTCTAATATGCAACACAGTAATTACAATTAAAAACAAAGTATTACACATTGTAATTTTGATTTGTGATGTATATCCTGTTTTTTTTCTCAGTATTCACAGGTAAATATGTGGATTGATGGCTGTGTTAGTAATTATGTTATAGAAGTTATTTTTCAATGAATACATACATCAAAGCATCACATTACACATCGAATAAATGTAATTTTCATTTACCATTTCATGCAGCTGGAAAACCTGCATGAGAAATGAAAACATTCAACTTAGAGAGTGTGATTGCTTTAGAAAAACATGTCAGGGAGTGAACAGGAAGAGGGAAACTTAGTTCAGAATTTGAGACAAATATAAGCAAAATGTTAATGCCAATTCCAGCACTGGGTACGTGTGCAATAAATTATTTCCTATTCTCTTACTTCTTCCTTATGAAACTGACTGAAAATGTATTTATTGTGAATGACATAACACACATGATGCACATTGGATTTCCAGCCCTGGTTTAAATTAAGGGAGAGAAACTTAACAGCACAGTAGAGTCAACTCTTCTGATAAGAGGCATTCCAGAGAAGCAGAGATATGAAATTTCAGGCTTCCTGCCCACAAGATGGAGAGGTGAGCTGACCATTTTTCTTTCAGGAGTGCAACTAAAGCACAGAGTAGACATTCAACCACTGAATTAATTATTGATTAAATTTCTTTCCCCTATCTTCATTCCAAATCTCTACTAGTAATGCACCCTGATGTTTCTCTAGAGCCGTGGTTCTCAACCTGTGGATCATGAATCCTTTGGGGTTGAACAACAGTTTCATAGGGATCACATATCAGATATTTACATTACAATTCATAATAGTAGCAAAATTACAGTTATGAAGTAGCAATGAAAATAATTTTATGGTTGGGGGTCACCACAACATGAGGAACTGTATTAAAGAGTCACAGCATTGGAAAGATTGAGAACCGCTGCTCCAGAGCCTCTGGTATTCATTCTTTCTTTTCACACCCACCTCTTTTGTTCAGGTAGGTCATCTCCTGGAGCTCTGTTCTGCTAATTCAGACTCAAGGATATCTTTGCCAACCTCTTCACTTTCTCCAGCAACTTATCATTTGTTATCCTACCTGCAAACACCAGTCCTTTTCTGTCTTCCAAGGAAACTATCACAGAATGTGACACACTGGTTCTCAGATAACAGGAGTATGTTAGTTTTAGATCTCTGAGAAACAGATACAGACAGAGGAGTAGAATGGGAAGAGAGAATGGGGCAAATGTTTCACAGGGTAGATGGAAAGGACAATGGAGAAGAAGCCCTCGGGCTATAAGGAAAGTCTTGTGAAGGTGGCCTGTGTAGGTAAAGGCTCTGGGAAAGGCATATAGTTCTCTTCATCCTTGAGACAAAGTTACCCTTCAAGAAATCTCAGTCCTTCTGTCTGTGGACCCTTCATTGCTGTTCAGCCATTGAAAAAGAGACTTTGAGGGAACCTTGGGATAAATGAAGAGGGATGGAGGAGGTGTAAAAACCCAAGGCCCTCTGGCAGCAAAATCTGAGAGGTACATTTTCACATCTGCCACAGGGAAAGAATTTATAAATGTTCCTTTAGTGTTCCTGTCCTTGCCTTGGTAACAAATGGACATTTTCTAGTGCTCTTTGGAAGTGAGACTTGCTCTTGTTTACCCTTGTACCTCCCTGGCCTTTCCTTGTCTCAGCACACATAAGAAATGATAATGTATCAACAGTGTTCTGCAGTAATTGGGAGGGGCTGTTAAAGACTCAGGAGCCAAGCTATGAGGAGGAATGATGAAAGCAGACACGAGGCTCTTACCCATTTTCAGCACTTGGTAAAGTCAGGGTCTAATGCATTTGTTACTTTATAAGCACTTTATTGGTTTGTCTCTAAAGTGATTTTCATATCCAGCTGAACACTAGAATCACATGAAGAATGTCTAAATTATTGCCTTGGCCCTCAGACAATTCAAATTCTCTACAGTGGACTTTCCATATTCATACTGAGTTGTTTTTTTTTTAATTAGTCAGGACTTTCTAGAGTAACAAAGCCTATGGAATAGATCTCTATTTATAGAAAGGAAATTTATTAGAATGGCTTATAGGCTGTCATCCAGCCAATGAAACAATGGCTGCCTATGAATAGAAGGTCCAAGAATCTAGAAGTTGTTCAGTCATGAAGCTGTATGTCTCAGCTGGACCTCAGCTGGAATCCTAAAGAAGTGGGTTCTAGTACCACTGAAGATATGAACTTGCTAGGGAGGATGAGGGTTAGCAGGCAAGGACAGAATGAGAGAGAAATTTCCTTCTTCCATGTCCTTTAAATAGGCTGTCAGAAGAAGATGGGTTCCAGATTAAAGGTTTATCTTCCCATCTCGAAGAAGATTCAGATTAGAAGTAGGTCTTCTCATGTCAAGTGATTTAATGGAGAAAATAGCCCCCAAAGCTGTCCCCAGTCATTTGGGTTTTAGAGAATTCTAAATGTAGTCAAATTGACAGCCAAGAATTGCAATCACAATTTTTATGTAAGAAGTGTACAGCTAGTGTTCAGGTGTCCATTATAATAGTGGGATAATGGGAAAGAGAACATAGATAGGTCTTTAAAACTCACAACTCATCTTAGTTAAAGGTAACCATGCTATGATAATAATGGACATGAGGAGAATCATGGTTTTCACTATCTTTTTCTTCCTATTCTGCCTTTTTTTCTAGGTTATGCATGGTACAGGCAAGCTTGGTTCCATAATGGGACCACTACAGCTGACTTTCACCTAATATTTCAGGAATGAGTTCATGTGGGATGACATAGACCCAGAGTAGATAACACAATACTGAGAACGTCTTGTAGCACTGGGAGTCTACATTACACCATGGAAATTGTCAAACTGCAAACTGCCTTTTAAAACCACCTAATTTAATGGTTTACCTAGTCTGTCAAGTAATTTCTAAATTCTTCCTACTTACTTTTTTTCCTTGTAGCTTTATTCAATATTTTTACTATTACATTTACTTATTTACTAATCAATTTTGTTCTTTGATAATTTCATACATACCTATAATATATTCTGGTTACTCTTGCCCCCACCTTCCCCTTAAAAAACATTTTTACATACCAGATATTTTGAGGTGTCTCCAACCCCTCCCAGATCTTCCCTACCTTCCTACCCACCCAACTTTGTTATTTCCATCCCACAATAATACAAAAAAACAAAAAAAAAACAACAAAAAAAAAAAACACCAAAGGTCATAACAAACAAAAACCAAATAAGGCAAAATCAAACCAAAACAAAGTGGAAAATTAGACAATAAAACATACAGTATGTTTTGTGTTGGCCAATTACCCTTGAACATGAGGAGTGATCTGGAGCGCAATTGATTTACCCAGGGACTCCACTGAAAAAAACTGGTTTTCCCTTCCCCAGCAGGGATCAATTGCAAATAGCTTCTTGGTTAGTGGTAGGACTTAGTGTCTCCACTTCCCCTTCTCTGTGCTGGAATTTTGTGTAATTTGAATCTGTGTAGGTCTTGACCCCATCCTCTGTTATCTCCCCCAACCCCTGTCATATCTCCCTCTTCCCTCTGCACCCCTCTCCTACGTTCATGTCTTTCTAACATTTTAAAATGTGCAGTTTATTTGTAGCAAATAATAATTTGACTGTTTATAATATAACATGGTGTGGTTTTAATAGTTATTTCCCATGAGTGGCACAATAAGGAGGAATTGAATTAGTGGTTCTCATTTGCTTTGTGATTTGTCAGCTCATTAAGGGTTCCTGATTCAATACTCCTCATTGCCAAGGGTCACTTCCATAAGAAAAAATTCTCGCCGGGCGGTGGTGGCGCACACCTGAAATCCCAGCACTCAGGAGGCAGAGGCAGGTGGATCTCTGAGTTCGAGGCCAGTCTGGTCTACAAAGTGAGTTCCAGGACAGCCTCCAAAGCTACAGAGAAACCCTGTCTCAAAACAAAACAAAACAAAACAAAACAAAAAACAAAAAACAACCTCTTTATCTACAATGTACTGTTTTTAGGGGTACTGCCTTTTAGGAAAGGGAAAACGTGTGTTCAATTATTTCCTTCATTCGGCAGTTCTTAAGACAATGAGTTCTCTAGCATCCGCTCTAAGGGGGCCACTCCCGGTGGTGTTTTAACATTACTAGAACTTGCGGATATGCATGCGTGTTGTCAAGTGTCCCCTCCATTGCAGTCATCTTTGAGGATGTTCCATTTTCGTGTGGCAGAGGATGCTGAATCCCTTTCACACAATTCCAGTGCTAGATAGGTTCGTAGCTTTACAGGTTCCAAGCCCAGTTTATACATTGCTCCCTTCGGAACTTTCAATCATTCTAAGATACATTCCTTTTACTGAGAAGTATTGTTTAAGACCTATAATCTTGGCTGGGAGGTGCTGCTTTACTACTGTTTCTTTCTAGGCATTTTCAGTGAATAGAGATACAAAATATAAATTAATTCTGACAAGTCCAGTACAAATTCAGAACTGTGTTTTTCACAAATAATCAACTACCTTTTGGTTACAGGGGTTTTCACTTTTATCTACCACCAAGAATTCTTTTCCAAGACACTGGTAATTCTGAAATATAAACATTACATAATTATTCTTCTAGTTTAGTTCACTTGCCCCACAGAACACTATTACATATAATTACTGTAAACAAACCAAAATGCTTAATTGGCTCCTTTTGTCTCTCTATGCTCACTGGAACTATATTAATCACTGCATTTTAAACTTCTTTCAATGATATTATTGTACCCACCAAGTGGTACATTTTCAAAAATATTTTTGATATAAAAGTTTTGTTCATTTACATTTTATTTTGTAATCATGTTGAATAACATACATACATAGCAAAGCCACAGTAGATAATATAATCAAAGAAATTTGTCTCCTACCTGTGTCCTGTATACAACGTGTTTCCAATCCATTTATTGATAATGACTTAAAGTATTTAAGATTTATTCTTCCCTTGTCCTTTTAAAAATATTAGGTATGCCTTCATACCCATATATTCTCCTTTCTATAAACAATAGCATTCTAGCATATATTGTTCTACTTCGATTTTTGCACATAAGTCTTGTAGAACACCCTATGGACTGTAAATACCATTTATTCATGTTTACACTCATGAAATAATTCTATCGTGTTTCTTGGCATGGTCATTTTGATGCAAGTCTAAGGTGTTTCCAGTCTTCTCCTGCAAGATGACTCTGAAACAAGAACATGTTTTTCTTGTACCTTTTGGCAGTGTGATGTTGTAGTGCTGAGTCATGAAATTGCCAATTTAAAGGGTATATGCATAAAAGATTTGTGAAGCATTGGTAAAGTCCCCTACACAACAATTATTTCACTCCCACAGGAGAATGGAAGAGTACATGTTGACACTGCCTTTCCAGCCATTTCCAGATTGCCAGTGAGATTTCCCAGCATATCTCTGTAAAATTTCAATACTCACATCTCTTATGAAAGTAGTCATGTTCCTCTTTTTATGTAAGAAAGAACTATATCTATTTCTTCTTATATGGCCTGTCAGTTTCTCTAGCCCTATGTTCTACAGAATCTCTCTTCCTTGTTTTTCTATAAGTTTGATGTATTTTTAAACCTATCTTTGTTGCATAAATGGAACAGCATAGGTTGAAAAGATATCAGAAAATACTTTGGCTAATACTTTTGACGAATGATGCCCAGAACATCTTTACCAATATAGTTGTAGGCCTCCATCAGACCATCTTTTCAACTATCAATGAAATAATAATACACACTTATTTCACTACATTGGCATGTACAGTTTTCTGAAGCCCTAGGGGAGGGATGCTTCTTCTCTTAAGAGATCCAAGATGCAAAATTCCTATTCATTTTCTTTCAGTTTTCAATATTACTAAAGATACACACTTTATCTCCTGAATATAGATACCTGCTAACTGAAAAATTATACCTCTAAGGTGCTGCTTTCAAATCTTTTCCAAATCATGATGCACATAGAATATTATAACATGTGTATAACATACTAACAAGGTACAAGTGGTTTGGGTGCACTTATGTAGGATTGCTGATATTACCTTTATATTAGCACAAAAACATTAGAGATAAATGTACTTTGTGTTCAACTCCAAAATTGAGAATTTCAAATGGGTGAAACTTAACCTTCCTTTTGTGAATGTTAGTTTTTAAGGTCAGTTTGAAATAGCAACATAGAATTCCAAACCTTCAATAGAGATAACTTTATTCATTAAGTGAAGTGACTCTAATATTCAGAACTCTTATAACCATCTAGAAATTTCTACTTGAAATTAGGCAGACTCTGGCTTTCACTTCTTCCATTGGTAAGTGTAACATGAAATGTCCTGTAATTTGGGGGCATACTATTACAGAGACATCACTGGTGCTGCAGCAACCAATTGATCCACCCAAACTTCCTTGGGCAGCTAACCTTGGCCTTCAGATCTGAGTGTCACCAGAGACTGGACACTGGCTTCTCTGAAACCAGTTGCTGAAGACATTGTCTAGAAGGTTGATTGACAGGTTGGCTTCACCAGCTTTATCACCAAGGAGCCCTGAGTGCCAGAAAGAAGTGCCTGAAGTGGCTCATCACCCTTTCCCTTTCCGGGATGGGAAATGACATCTTTCAGCCCAGTGCCACTAGCTGCAACTTGAGAACCATGGTCAGAACAACTCATCAAGGTCTCATGCCATGCTGATAGCTGTAAGGCACGCACTAAGAGTTGTTAGCATGTCCTGTAAATAAAATACATTTATTTTACTCCAACGTAGGAATAGCACTTAAGCTTAGGAATATGAGATCAGCTTGGGTAACATAATGAGATACCATTTCAGTGTAACAACAACCAACCAGGAAAATACAATTAAGTTAAGCACACACACACACACACACACACACACACACACACACACACACACCTGAAAGGAAATCCAGTTCTACATATTTCCTTACCACTCGCTGGGTGGCAGGGAAGAAACAAAAGAGTTGAACAAACTGTTTTTCTATGGAATGTTTGCGCAACCCAGTGTGGATTTTATCTTACTCATTTGAATGGAAGAGAGAAATATTAGGTAGAAAAATATGCTTGTAAAAACTGTATTTCCCAGATTCTTGCAACTTTGGCAACCAGCTTTACGCAAATGATCGCAGGCACATGCAGATTGCAAGACGTACTATGACTTTGCACAGTGTTCAGTTCCTTACAACTACGTTGTGATGCCACTGAAAGAAGCAGTCATCTGCAGAGGAGTGGACACCTGCAGCCACACACCTTCAAGGTGGCTTTTCCCTCATTTTCAGCTGAAACTTTATGGTGCATGCTGACTATGCCCAGAAGCATTCCTGTCCATCCATTGACATGACTTTGAATTCGGCATACATTGGAATAGACCAGCTTGGACATGTATTGGGGCTCCAGGAGTAGAACCTCCATGCTTCCTTGGAGGAGCATGTTGCTTTGGCAAGGACGCGGCTCTCTCCTTGCTGCTTAGATGGTAAGTCTTGCACCGCTCTTTTGTCTTTGCTCTGCTGATGTTGGCTCTGCGCTCACCAAGTGGTGAACCCCTTGCATTCAGTCACATAAAAAAACTAAAGGGGAAGTAGAAGGAGCATGAGATTACTGCATCTGAGTTTGTTCCTTTCACAAGAGAGGTGTCCAATTGTCTAGAATGCTATAATGTCTGCAGAGGGAACTATGGAGTGTCACCCCTTAAATGTGTGTAGAAACTAGATGGCTCACAGACATGAAAACCATTAGATATTTATGGAAAACTTAATGAAATTTAATTTTCTGAGTCTTCAAGCAGGTCTAAATAATAATGTAATGACACCGCCCCCATTTGGGGGGTGTGGTGTATGTGGATTATGAGAGAGCTAGTAAGAAAGCCATTAGGAAAGGAAATGTAATGAAGATGATGTGGTGGAGTAAGAGAGAAAGAAAAGACTAAATCAAGTAAAAAGTGGTATAATAGGAATTACTAAACAGCCTTATTAATAAAAAAAAAATACCTGGAGCCAGATATTAGGGTGAAAGCTGAAAGATCAGAGGAACAGAACAAGCTAGTTACAAGTTCTTACTGCTAGGAAATCCTCAGGCCAAGAGAGTTACTTCCTTCATGCCTTACACCTTTCTGTGCCTGCCATCTCATTTCCTCTCTCTCTGCCCAGCTACATCACCTACTCTTTCCACCTAGCTCTATCACTTCCTGTCTGTCTGTATAGACCTCCAGACCTCTATGGTTAACCAGTGCTCAGACTAAAGGCATGTGCCACCATGCCTGGCTCTGTTCCCAGGGTGGCCTTGAGCTCACAGAGATCTAGATGAATCTCTGCTTCCCAAATGCTAGGATTAAAGGCGTGTGCTACCACAGCCTGACCTCTTTGTTTAGTATAGTAGCTGGCTTTTTCCTCTAATCCCCAGACAAGCTTTATTTGTTAGAGCACAAATAAAATATCACCACAAAGTGGAATTAACAGATGCATGTGGTAACAGATACAGACCGTCATTACAGAAACAGAAGTAAAAGCTTATAAATTATTATTTAACTTCATAAAAATATGAAGTGCCTATTGTAGTAGGAGCTGGAATGCAGAACTAAGCAAAACTAGGCAAAATTTCTCCCATTCATAGTCCATGTCCTAGAATAGTGGTTCTCAACCTGTGGGTCATGACCCTTTTGACAAACCTCTATCTCTAAAAATATTTATGACTCGTAACAGTAGCAGAATTGTAGTTATGAAGTAGCAATGAAAAAAATTTTTTTTTCGAGACAGGGTTTCTCTGTGTAGTTTTGGTGCCTGTCCTGGATCTCTACGGACCAAGATGGTCTCGAACTTACAGAGATCCACATGGCTCTGCCTCCCGAGTGCTGGGATTAAAGGTGTGCACCACCACTGCCTGGCCAAAAAAAAATTTCTAGGGTCACCACAACATGATGAATTGCATTAGAGGATTAGGAAGCTTGAGAAACACTGTTCTAGAAGATTCTATGCAGCTGTCAAAGAATATTATCTCATGACATAGTCAGAGAAAGTGCTTATCATAGTCTCTTCAGTGGAATGAGACACATTCTATATTGTTTTATATTTTTAATGAACAATATTTCTATTTATTGAAGGTCTAGAATATATCTTGTTATAGATGTACATAGTAGAAGAATCACAACAAGCCAATTTGACTATCATCTTTCCTTTTTTTGTTTTTCGAGACAGGGTTTCTCTGTGTAGCTTTGCGCCTTTCCTGGAACTCACTCTGTATCCCAGGCTGGCCTCGAACTCACAGAGATCCACCTGGCTCTGCCTCCCAAGTGCTGAGATTAAAGGCATGCGCCACCGCCGCCGCATGGCTCATCTTTCCTTTTTATGAAGAGAACATATAAAATCCACTCTCATCAGATTTCAACTCGATACTATATTTTTACCAATCCCATGTTGTGGAATAAAGTCAGTAACATAGTCACTTGTGTAGCTAAACCTTTATTTCCTTCAGCCTACATCTTGGCCCTCCCTGCTACTACCTCCCAGCTCTGATAACCATCATTCTGCTCAATGTTTCTATAAGTTCACTTTTTTAATTACATGTGTAAGAGAGGCCATGCAGTATTTAGATTATTATATGTCTGGTTTATTTGACTTAGCATGTTACTCAGGTCATTCCTGCTGTCAGAAGTGACATGCTTTTTAAAGGCTGAATGTCTTCAGCTGTGTATATGCATCACAACCAATCATCCACAGTGGACACTTAGGTTGACCCCATGGTTTGTGAATCATGTTGTAAGCAGAGGGTTTTAGACAACTTTTCAATTTAGGCATGGCTTTTTGTGTGGCTGAGAATTGAACTCAGGGCCCCATGGATTCAAAGTGCAAGCTTTACCACTGAGCTACACAGCTAGCCTCCTACATAAAGATGTCAGTTCATTTGACTATGCACCCAGAAGTGGTACTACTACATCACAGCGCAGTTGTGTTTAGTGTTTTGAAGAGCCTCTATCATGGCCAGACCAAGTCACATGTCTAACAACAGTGGACAAGTGTGCCTTCTTCCCCACACCCTCTGAGCATTTGTCAACTCTTTGCTTTATGATGCTAACCATCCTAACAAGTATGTGGTTTGTCTCTTGTAGTTTTAATTTGCATTTCGATGATGATGACTGCCAGGTGTGTTGAAATTTTACTTTACTTCCAATCTTGAGAAATGTATGAAGAATGAAATAGCATCTGACTGTGTCAATTTAAAAACATGCAGTGATTTGTTTGTTTGTTTGTTTTTGTTTCAGGCTTGAGGATTGAACCCCGTGCCTTGCATATACAAGGTGAGTGTACATGCTCTACTGCTGAGCTACCACTCAGCCCATGGTGATGTTGAAAAACATAAAACAGAACAAACAACTTCATGAAAAATTAGAAAGAAAAATTCATATCTTCATTACTATTTCCCTCTCTCATTTTCAAGAGGGATTTTGTTGAGTTCTGTGCTTTCAGTGAGCCCTTTTTAAGATTGTCTCCAGTCCTAACATGTGGAATTCCTTCTTAAATTATAAAGCCATACACAATGGGCAGGGCAAATTTTATCCCCCACTCATTATATTTGAGAAAACTCCCCTGGGCTCTCCGAAGCCTGACTCATACCAAGTTAGGCTACACTGAAGGCCATGCTCTTGTTCACCAGTAAGTGGAATAATGAGCTAGGGGTCTTGTTAGAATAACAACAACAAAGAGCTATAGGAACTATGAAAGACAAGTCAAAAGTTTATCCTGAATGTCTTAAATGCAAGGTGTCTTCTTCCAAGAAGTACCAGTTTCTGCCAATTCTAGATAAGTGCAGAAGTAGAAAGCACCCAGGACCTCACTTTTCATCTATTTATGTAGTTATATGAGCTTGCTTAGTTGCTAGTTAACCTAGAGGAACTAATGTGGGTTAGAGAAAGACCTGGAAACCCAATGTTTATACAAATGAACCAAGTCGTACCATGAGCCTGTCCTGCTAGACACTCGGGTCATGATTAAGGGACTTCACAATTTTTATTACAGATGCTGCTGCTGCTACTATGGCATCAGAACCTAAGCACACTCCTCTCCCACATCCCTCCATGCTATCATGGCCCACGCTCCAGATTCAGAACCTCTGTCTCCATGCTTCATTGTAAAATGCAGTGAGGGTCAAAATGGATGCCACACAGCAGTACTGAATGACACGTCACCAAGTCCCAGGGGAAAAGGCTGAGGCATTGCGAACCTGTGCATGCTGTCTTTCTCTCTGGATCGTGAGCATAGCCCTTTCCTTCAGTCCTGCTTTCAAGTCAGAGTAAGACTGTAAGCTGCTGAAAGCCCTATAGTAACTCCTCAAGGGAGGAGAAGGAGATAATGGAAATAAGTGCTACATGGTAGTTTTATTTTTCTCATTAATCTTAATAACAACTGTGTGTATCATTATTTTTTTATATAAATAATAGTTTACAGATGAGCAAATGAAAGCTCAGAAAAATGAGTTGAATCTCATTTGCTAATACATGGGAACACAGAATCTACATCTAAATGGACCCAGGGCCAGAGAATATGTATGTATGCATGTATGTATGTATCTTTTTCAGAGGCTTTGGTTACCACTGGTTTGTGGATTAGACTATGCTTTTTGGTATTGGACAAAGTCTATGTTTAGAAGCTGGTTCCTGAGGCTGGTAAGATGGATCAGTGCATAAAGCATTTATCAGGGAAATGTGAGGGTCTGAGTTAAAATCTCCAGAAGCCACACACAAAAAACAACAACAAAACAGGCATGGGGACATTTATCTGTAATCCCAATGCTCCTATGGTGAAATAGTAGGGGAGAGATGAGAAGGCCCAGAAGCTTGCAGGCCAGCCAAACTGACTGAGCCAACCTGAAGTAGCAAACAAGTAGGGGACGAGGTTGATACATGACTTCCACATGATCTCTCTCTCTCTCTCTCTCTCTCTCTCTCTCTCTCTCTCTCTCTCTCTCTCTCTCTCTCCACACACACACACACACACACACACCCCTAATGTACATACATACATATAGCTTAGCTTACACACACACATAAACACAAAATAAAAAACTTAATATCGTATTACATTTATCTGTGGGGTGGTACTACAGTGTGTCATTGTAAGTGTATGAAAGCTAAAGGACGACTTTTGTGAGTGAGTCATCTTTCCATTTCACCCAGGGGGTCCTGGGCAATCTGACTCAGGTCTTCAGGCTTGGCATCAAGCACCTTTACCCAGTGAATCATTTCATTGGCCCCTGAATTTTTTTTTTAAACCAGACTCTGTCACTTTCCAGTAAGTGATTATAGAGTAAATATTCTCAACTCTACCATGGAGATAACATGAACACCTACGCGTGGGATCACTGTTAGGATGAATAAAACACCATGCCTGCATCAGGGAACTGGCATCACCAAAGCAGGGTGTTTCTAGCTGAAACAGTGCCTGCCTGAGGGGCCAAAGCTTTGCTACTTAACTTTTCATGGTCAAGGGTAGTCATCCTGATTTTTAAAATATGATTCCATCTTACTGCTCTGAAAGGTCACAATCTCCCTATGGATTGTTCTTTCTCCTCCAAAAAAGGCAGTCTGTCATAAATAACAGAACTGCATAGGCTCAGTTCTGTTCTAATCTTAGCCACACCAAACAATAACACAAAAATGTCCATTTGTCAATAGTGATGACAGCTCTTGAATCTCCCTATTCCATGGTGAGTTTGTTTGATCCTTTTCTTCTACAGCCATGGCATCCAAAACAAAAGCTCTTCGCTAGGGTATTTCTGGGCTGGAGAGATGGCTTTCGGGGAGTTAAGAGCACTCACTGTTCTTGGGTTCAGAATCCAGTCTCCATATCAGATGGCTCACAAACATCTGTATCTACAGTTCTAGAATCTCTACCCCCCCCACCTCTCTTCTGGCTTTTACACACATGTAGTGCATCTACACATACTCAGCACACAAAAACACACATAAAATAAAAGATTAAGTAAATTTTAAAAAAATTTAAAGTATAGTTCTGAAAACAAAAAACAACAAAACAGGATTTCATTCTGAAGGCTAAGACATGGAAAGAACTGTTTTAAACCTGGATAGAATTTTTGACAAATTTTGAAGCAAGCTGTATCCTTCTTTTTTAAAGCATTTTGGTAAAATTGAGTGGATTTGTATGTACTTTCGTCTAGCAAGGACTTTTAATGATATTTTAAAATTCACCCCCAGAGAAACCTTTCATGAGAAACTAAAGCTCAGGCTTTGGTATTTGTATTAGATGTTCATAGATACGAGGAAATGAGAAGATGTATGAGACTACTCTGATGTGGAGATGAGATCAATTCTGTGAGTCTCCTGCTGTCAAAAGCCAGAGGGGTCACCTTTAGGAAGCTTCTGTGTCTGGCATCCTGTCCTCTTAACAAGCATGTCCCTACTCACCTCTTGAGGTGAAAGGGTTGTCTATGCACCCAATGAAAGATACTCCATTGGTGTCTTTGCATTTCCAGCATGCTACTTGGCAAGATAGAGATTGGAAAGGGAAGATGAGCCCAAAGGTCCCACTGTGATCTATTATCTATCTATTGTGTTGGTGAGTTGTTTTGTGGGTAAAGACACTCATCTCACAGATCTGATGTGAGCTCTTCAGAACCCTCATAAAAGGGGAAGGAAAGAACCAGCTCCATCAACTTGTACTCTGACCTGCACACCCATACTGTGGTGCATGCATGCCTCCCCATACACACAACACATACACTCAATGGTAATGGATAAACATTTAAATAAGATGATTTATTTTTAACCTATTGGCTTGTTTGTTCATATTTTTGACAGACTTTCTCACTAGATAGTCATTTGTAGCCCATGCTGGTTTTGAATTCATAAATACTAGGATGATAGGATTGAACCACCATACTTAGGTTATGCTCTCAGGACAAGACTGAGCAACCTTTGGACATTGTAACACAACATTATTTTCTAGAAATTCAGGCTCAAGAATCATGCACTTGAGTTACAGAAAGAAAAATTTAGGTAAGTATGATTCTGTGTTAGGCTATGTTCATAGCTAGCCTAGGGTACACATGGCTGCAGCTATCATTTAGACATGCCTGCTAGGGATTTTTGTTCTAATTGAATTGAAATTATTCTGAAATTGCTTGATCTGTTCTTTAAAATCAACACTAATGTCTGCTATCAAGCCAAATGTGTTCAGAAATTCTGGATGATAAAGCATGGGCATAAGAAATTAATAAGACGGGGGAGGTGGGTCAGTGTTAAGGGAACCCACGAGAGTCTGTCAAAGGGTAACAAGGATTTATTAAGATATAAAATAGGGAGAAATACACTCATGGATACAAAGAAAACAGCCATCATTGTCCTCCATTCTGCCCGGGGTGTGTGTGTGTGTGTGTGTGTGTGTGTGTGTGTGTGTGTGTGAATGGAAACCAGCCTTCAGGTCTTGAACATCCCAAGAGAGAGCCCATGCCCCCTCCTCAGTTTAAGCAGTCACATACCCAGAAAAGCCAACCTCTATCAGGCTAGATACTCCAAGGTCATTGGCAGAGTGAATTCCCACAACAGATCAGTAAGTAAATTGCTTGCTGTTCAAACTTGAGGACTTATTGTGAGCCCCCAGAACCTACAAAAATGCTAGGCATAGATTCATGAGTCTTCACTCCCGACACTAGTGAACAGGGACAGGTAAGTCCCAGAAGCTTTATGGTTGTATGGTCTAACCCAAACCATGAGCACAAGATTCAGTGAGCAGCCTTATCTAAACATAACAACAACAATAACAATACCAAATAAGTTAATAGTGTGTATTACTGCTCTTCCAAAGGACCCATATTTTGCTCCCAGGACCCATATCAGGTAACTCACAGCTGCTGTAACTACAGTTCCAGGGGTACCAATGACTCTGGCCTCAGAGGGTACCTGTACTCACATATACATACCCATACACAGATGCTTATGTGCACATAATTAAAAACGAGAAAAAATAAATACCAAACCACAGTAAAGTTAGGGAGTGATTCATGGAAACCCCAGACCTCTGGCTTCCATGTAAGCCTGTATGCACAAGCATAACTTTACATGCAAATGTACACACACACACACACACAGACACACACACAGAGAGAGAGAGAGAGAGAGAGAGAGAGAGAGAGAGAGAGAGAGGAGTGATTTATTCACTTAGATCAGTCAAGAGAACTTGTCTTTTTATACCATTTTGCCTTTAATTTTCTAGGTTATTTTACCTAATCACTTATTTTTTTCCCTAATCTTTAACCTGTTAATCAGGTCTTGATTAAATCATATTTTAGTCTCTTCCATAAATACGTTTCTACATTCCTGAGTGGACATAATAAATCAAGGCTACAGAGTCCTCTGGAAAGGAAGACTAAGTAAGAGCATAGACCCCTTGGACAAGGGCTGGTCTTTACTGTACACTCAGGATGCATCTGTGAGGACATAACAGAATGGACCAATGGTCTAAGAGAGAGGGAAGAGTGGAGCTTGAAATACACCATCAATTTTATATATTGTACTTCCTAAGGCACTAGAGAAAGTCAAAAGACTTCCCACACACTGATTGCTTCTTCTTGACCTAAACTTCTATTTTTATTATCTCAATATACATGAAATAATATGGTATACAGTCTCTCCTTACCTCTCCTCCTATACATATCTGTGTGTATATAGTCATATATACATGCACATATCCATATCCATATATACATCATGCATGATGGACATATCACATTTTAAAATACACTAACCCATGTTACAGATCACTTCAGAGAACTGCTGAATTCATTAGGATTTTTTTGTTACAAGCAATATAAACAGATTTGGACCATGCATTTTGAAAGTGAGTTGTTTTTTGTTTTTTGTTGTTTTTTTTTTTTTTTCTTCTTCTTCTTAAGTTGCTAGCAAGGCCAGAGTTGAAGGGGAAGGACTGGACCCAGGGTAAAAAATGTTCAGGAAGTTGCTAACTCTGGGGGTTTCTGTAGTAACAAAAAGTTCCATTGACTTCATTATTGAGCCATCAGAACTTAAGGGCGTGAATTCCAACTGTCTTTTCTGACATTAGACTCAAGATTCCAGCAGAGAAAGCTGACTGGTGTGGCTTTAGCTTTGTGCTTCCCTCCTGACAGGCTGAGGGAAGGCAGCTTGCTTTTCACTCTGTCAAGATTGTACAGAGGGAAGATGGAGGCTGTCTCAGTTACTGTTCTAGGGCTATGATAAGACACCATGGCCAAGACAACTCACAGAAGGATTTATGGGGGTGGGGGGTGCTTACAGTTTCCGAGGGTTTGCTCATGACCATCCTGGTGGCACAAAGCATAGGCAGCAGTCAGGCAGGGATAGTGTTGGAGCTGGAGCTGAGAGCTCCCCTTGGCAGGAACCCTGTGTCATAAGTTCCTGAGGAAGGTTAGCTTTTATCAGTACCTTCCTTTTGGAGTCTCAGACGCAGGAGAATCGCAACTCAGACTCCCTTTATAAATCAGAAGCCTAAAGTGGGGATGTGGGTCATGAGTTTTCAGTGTTGTAGTAGAAGTAGATTGTACCAGGTCTTTGTCTACTATTCTGCTTCCTTCAGGAATTTGCCGTTACAACTCAGCATGGTGGTTTCCCCCTTTCTTCAGTTGCTTTCTCCTGATGACAGTCATAGTTCAACCAAACCTGAATGCTGCCTGGAGGCTCTTCCATTAAAAGGTTTTCTTTTCCACGTAGAAGCACACTGCCCAACACAAGTCTTTTCCTAATTTTATCTCTCCAGACATGCACACTGTGCTTTCCACAATGCTTTTTTCAAGTTGCTCTGGTTTCAATTGTGACTGCTGCATTGTCCTGACCACCCACCAGTTCCTTGTTTTTCATGCAGAATACATGTTCCGGCCAGCATTTCTGATGAAGACTCCTACCTCCTGGGGAGGAAATTGGTCAGTTTTGCATTTTTTCAGTTGGCCATTATGCATAGACATTTCAATGAAAGCAGAGAAGCAGGTGCTATGACGAGGTCCAGGTGCCCAAAGACAAGTTTCCTGTAAACAAGGGAAAAAGAACAGAAAGATACCCCAGGAAAACATCATCGATGGAGGGTGGGTTTTGGGGAGCATATCCTTTTTGTCCTGAAACACAGAGACAGCACAAAAATATTCTTAAAGGAATTCTGGGCATTTCTCAAAATATTCTGCTTCCTAAACCAAGAGGCTATTTCAAGAGGAATTTCATCATGTCTTGGCAATGACGTGTGGTATAGGGTTCCCATTTTACAGTACTCAAGGTTCACAATGACTCTGACATCAAATGACTACAATTTACACATCTAAATACCTTGGAGATGCGCAAATAAGATTTTTCTCTCAGTAGCGTTTCCTCATGATCAGCTGTCTTCAGTCTTTCTAAATCTACACCCTCTTAACATTTTCTCCAGTTCTGTTCTGATATTGATATGTTGCATAGTAATGAGGTGCTTTTGATATTTTGAAAGTCAATCCTTTGAAAGGTCACATACCAGTGATCTTGTATTTTCTGATTTGTACTATTTGTATGCAGGATGGGGATAATGTCACATCCATAGGTAGAGCTGATTTTCCAGATGCTGCCAAGGGCCTTCAAAAACTCCTTTATGACTATTCTAAATTCCCAAAACTCTAGCACAGGATACTTACTGATTTTTTTTTTTCTCCATGCTTCTTACTACAAATGCCCAAAGAAGACAATAGCTTTAACTCTTACTTTGACGTTTTAGTGGGCAACATCTTTTGATGGTAGGAGGAGAAAAAGAGAAACATTAGGAGGAAGCCTGCCCCTGGGGGTTTGGGAAAAAATGTTTCAAACTAAGGAGAGAAGAGAAAAAAGGGGATGTCCTAGTCAGGCTTATTATTGTTGTGATGAAACACTATGACCAAAAGCAAGTTGAGAAAGAAAGGGCTTACTTGGTTTACACTTCCAAATCCTTGAAGGGAAGTCAGGACAGGAATTCAGACAGGGCATGTACCTGGAGGCAAGAGCTGGTGCAAAGGCCATGGAGGAATGCTGCTTACTGGCTTACTCCCCATGGCTTGCTCAGCCTGCTTTCTTATAGAACCCAGGACCACCAGCCTAGGGATGGCACCACACAACAGTCTGGCCCCCGCCCCCATCAATAACTAATAAAGAAATGCTCTACAGACTTGCCTATACCCCAGTCTTATGGAGGCATTTTCTCCAGTGGGGTTCCCTCCTCTGAGATGACTCTAGCCTGTGTCAAGTTGACATAAAGTTAGCCGGCTCAGGGGAGAAGGCGTTTGAAGGAGGTTAAGTCTGACAGTTTCAATTAACAAATAAAAGAGGCCATGGATACGAAAAAGAGCAAAGAGGGATATGTGATGGAATTTGGAGGAAGGAAAGTGAAGAAGGAAAATGATATACTTAATTATAATTTTGAAAGAAAGAAGAAAGAAAGGAAGGAAGGAAGGAAGGAAGGTAGGAAGGAAGGAAGGAAGGAGGAGAGAGAGAACTAAAAATTAAAAAGAAAAGAGTCAGTTTAATGCCACTTTCCCGAAGTCTTCCAGTGTGGCCCAGTTAAGACTTTGCTATCTTGCTTATGGCAATTTTTTTTAAACAAAATTTTAGGTTTTAGTTTTATGTATAATTATCTTTCACAGTTTTTCCCTGGTATTTTTATTTTCTACTAATTCTGAAGGAGGACTTCTCAGCATTGGGAAAGCCATTTATACAGCAGTGGGTTCTGGAATGAGGAGGTGAAGGGGGCGGACAAAGCAGTCTGTCCTGAAAACAAATGATGCAACCTCAGAGCACGTGTGAGCTGCCTCTGGCTGTAGGAAAAGCATGCTGGGAACCAGAGAGAAGCCTTGGCTAAGCAAATAATCCATGAACAGTACACGTGTGGTTTGAATAGTAACAGCAAGAATCATGTTTGCATAGGGAAGGTCTTTATCCTCAATGCAAGCCAGAGGATTCTATGTTGATGTCATGATTTGGTTAATCTCTAGTTCAAACACACACACACACACACACACACACACACACACACACACACACACCTTTTTCTTTTTTTCTTTTTTCAAATACAGACATGATTGTGGGAAACAAAACCCAACCCAAACCTTCCCTAAGGAACAGTTTTAGTGGGTGCTGAGAAGGGACTTCTGGCTCACTACACTGTGCTATAAAGAAATAGAATAGAATAAAATGCCTTCTGGGTCCCTTTTAGGAAAAGAATGCCTGCAATGTCTTCAGCACCTCACTTGGTTCCTCCAGCTCAAAACCTGAGAAACATTTTATCTCCAGCTTCTGCCTCAGAATCCAAGTTCCCTGGATTTTACGTAGAGCTCAAAACATCGAGATTCAGGAACTCGAGAAAGACAAAAGTAGTCAAAGCAGACTAGGCATCTCACAGGTCTGCCTTCTAAGCACCAGGCTTCATCCTTCCTGTTAGCTCTGTCACCTTTGACCTCCATCTCAGAAGGGACCATTTTGTCCCCTTACAGTCTCAGCATCGCGTTGCATTTAATTTGCTCATGGACTGTTAAAATGCATGTCACTGTGTTTATGAGGATTATTTATCTGCAGTTTTGTTGCCTGTAATGCTTGTGGTTTACTGCACACTGATAATTGTATTGGGGTGACCTAGCTTTGTAAAGTGAGTTGGGACGTGGTCTCCTTCCCTTGGTTTCCAGGTAGAATTTGTGTAGGATTAACCTTTTTAAAGTTTTCAACAAAAGCATACCAATCAAGCCACATATACCGAGGATTTTCCTTGTGGAAAGCATTTTAACTATGGCTTCATCAATTTTAGTTGATGTCAACTGTTCAGATTTCCTGTTTCTCCAGAAATCTCCTTTGCTCCTCCTTTTGGTTATATTGTTGCTTTGTTTTGTTTTTGTTTTATTTGGAACAGGATCTCATTACGTAGAGGTTGGCCTAGAACACACAGAGAAGCACTAGACTCTGCTTCCCACATTATGGGATTAGAGGCATGTGTCACTACACAGGCATTTTTTTTTTTTTTTTTTTTTTTTTTTTGCTTTGACAAAACAAGACTTGGATATTTGTTTTTTTGTTTTGACCTTTGATGATTGTTTTTTAAAACTGTATACATTTGCTCTAACAGTACAATTGCTCTTCAGTTATGTTCCCTTCTGATACCTTCATTGATAGCTACTTTCTCATATCTTCTGTTCGGAAGAAGGTTTTTGTTTTATGTATAATTATCTTTTACAGTTTTTCCCTGGTATTTTTATTTTCTACTAATTCTGAAGGAGGACTTCTCAGTGTTAGGTCCATGGGTTAAAATATGGGCACAGATGTCATTTTTACATCTTCTCACTCAGCTTTGCCTCTTCATGTAAGTGGAGTTCACATGCTTCAGGCAGGGCTGCCCAGTCAGCCCCAAGCTGGTGGTTCCAAACAGTAACACATTGTTTGCAAGGTTCAGGTGTACTGTTTACTTTGAAGAGCTCAACCTTTTGCCAGTCTTGCATAAGGACTCTGCATTCCCTTTTGCAAAGGTTGAGAGCATCCTGTACTCAGCACCTCTATTATGTTTCAACAGTATAAGCATTTCTACACTGCCATCAGTATGGAGGACCTTTTCAGTCCTTCCATCTTAAAATAAGAAAGGAAATAAGTGACCTTTTAAGAAAGAAATTGAGAGGAAGAATTTATAAACACATTGGAATTAGTTAACTCATTTGATGGTAGGTACTGGTGATTATTTCAAAGATGAAAGAATGTGATGAAAATTAATTCCAGTACTTTTATTAGCAGTAATAATCACTATAATTTCTTTTACACCTATCTATGCCAGACTGTGTGTTTTAGTTATATCAGCCCTTCCAATCATTGTTTAAAAAAGGAAATTTTACTTAACTCCCCAAAAGTTGATTATTAAGTAAATAAATGTAAATAAAAGTAAATAAATAAATAAAGTGAATAATGGCTTTAACTATGAGCACACATGCAAAACCAGTATTTCATTGACAGGTTATCCTTCTGATTTAGAAGAAACACCACCAAATACTGCTTCTGAGTTCTGCATACTTTATAACTCAGGAAATTTTAGTTTGCTAATAATTAAAAATCAAAATTCTCAACTTATTTGCCAATCTATCTCCAAAAATTAAACACAAAATAGCACAACAAAAAAAAAATGCTTATTTTTTTTACAATGGTCCAGCAAAAGAAAATGTTTCCTTGACAATTTCAAGTAGATTGGAAGAACAAATTTAGTCCTTCTGCAATGTAGTTTTGCACCGTGTCGGCCTGAGGAGACTGACCTCCTCTCAAGGCCTACCAGCAGTTGAACAATGGTCCCCTCGAGCTCTCCTGGGATCAGTTCCTCACTCAGCAATGGCCTAGGCCTTGGTTATAAGAGTAAAACTTCGTTGAGTATAGCTGATCTGGGAGAGGGAGATCCATGATTCATATTCACTTAGGGAAATCATAAAAATACAACCACATGTTCACAGATAGGAACTTTATTACTCCTGGCAACAGCTTTAACTTAAATCAATGACCAGATTAAAAAAAGAGAAAATATGAAAACAGTACAATTCCATAAGCCGGAAAGGGTGTTTGGATTTTTACAGTCAACTTTATTAAATTTCACACCATGTGCTGTGTGGATGCTAACAAAGTAAAACAAAAATTGATTTGCAGTATCAATGATCATTTCTTTGATGCTAGTCATATTTTCAGAGGGTGATGAGAAATTGAGAGCAATGTTTATTAATACAGCATAATTTAATTAACAAAAATCAGTGTGGACACAGTTTAATTTCACAGTAAAAGAAACCTTTTTGATGACACTCATTTCAAAAACCATTTCATTGGTTGAATCAGCATGGTTTATAGACATAGTTGCCCATGTCCAAATCCTCTAGCATTTTTCCATGTAAAAAACTTTTGTTCCTGAGACTGTTAGTTCTTCCCACATGAGAATCACAGAAGGATTGTTTTTACTTTGCTCAAAGGATATATATGGAGAGAAAGAGAGAGAGAGAGAGAGAGAGAGAGAGAGGTGTTTCTCTGTGTAGCTTTGGTTGAAACTTGTTCTGTAGACCAAGCTGGCCTTGAACTCACAGAGATTCATCTACCTCTGCCTCCTGAGTGCTGGGGTTAAAGGCATGCACCATTACCGCCTAGCCAATTAATGGTATCTTATTGCTTGAAACAAAGCTTTAGTTATAAATTTAATGGTAGGCACCCCTTCTTGTCTCCTCTTACACTATACACCTTAAAAACATAGCTGTTTGTTCTGTGGTACATTTAAGTAGACTACAAAGCCAAAACTTTCATTAGGAATAAGGCAGTGCTTGCTTTTCATTCTATAGACTTCTACCTTTCTTTCTCATTTACCAGGTAGTGTTACAATCACTCCAATAATGTTTTTATTTTTTCTCAAATATTTAATGAAAGCAAATGGCAATGCACAGTAAGGTTCAAAGAAGGGAGTTCAAGTGTTTTCCATGTTTTTTCAGAATGTGTGTGTGTTTGTGTGTGTGTGTGTGTGTGTGTGTGTGTATGTGTGTGTGTGTGTGTAATAACTTTCGAAAGATGTGTCTAATAAAACCTTTTTTAAAGAGAATGAGAACCTTACAGAAGTTATAACACAGATGGAATGGGAAGACATAATACTAATGAAATAGTAAGATATAGACAGCCAATTATTGTACAATTTCTTAATGTGAGCTTCAGGAACAGACAGATGCATGGAAACAAAAAACAGAATATATATTACCAGGGACTGGTTGGAAGAGAGGATGTGGGATGTTACCATTGAATGAGTTACAGTTCAGTTTGGGTGTTTAGTAGGTTCAGGAGATGACTAATGGTGCTGGCTGATATCAGTGTGAATGTATATACCACCACTGGACTCCACATTGAAAATGGCTAAATGGTAACCTTATGCTATTTGTATTTTACTATAATAAAAAGGGAGCAAAACATCAAAATATGATTTTAACTATAATTCAAAAAGCTATATTGAAACACTTCAATAAAAACAAGAAACTATAAAATAACTTTTGCTACATAGGTAGCTAACAGACAAAGAAAACTGGAGAAATCATAAACAAGAGTTGCATGATTTGTCCTAAGGTTATGAAGGCAGTTCATATAGAACTCAGAAAAAGTAGGCTCTGAAGATGGAGTTAAGCTCAGATGTACAGAACGCCCACTTCACCTAGCTCTGTTTGTTCTCTGAATGTAGAAGCACCCAGCCAACCAACTCTGTTGTCTCCTTAGAGATCACAACACATATCCCAAGTCTAAGTGGTATGTCCTTACTTCAGGGTGGGTCAGCCAAACCATGAAAATTTGAGATGGCAAAATCTTTTATACCACAATTTTAGGAATGCAAGCTACCAACCGTTTCTAGGCTGAGAATATAAAAACGTGAAACAAAATCACAACATCTAACTCATGAATCAATAAGTACTTTTGCCTATTTATTCTGTTAATGAATTTTGTTTTCTTCACTCAGGGGATCTGAGGTACTTTTTTTTTCCTATAGGAAACCTGATTTTCTTTGGAAATTATTAATGATCATTTTTATTATTTTTAAACTCCTGCCATGCTAATTATTTTTCTAACATTATGAAAACACAACAATCAACAAGGCTGGGTAGCATTTATTCCAACCTACAGATATAGAGCTGGACCAAGATGGGAAAATGTGCTCTGGAGGCCACTGAGGGAGTAACATAGCTTGTGTTTACATCTCTGCCCCTGTAGCTCTCAAGTGGTGCCTTCCTTATAGGGCCCTCAGTTCTACAAGAGCCCCAAGTTCTTCACCCATTCTACTAGCTCTGGGTCTCAGACTCTCTCAATTTCTTTCTTTCTTTCTGAGAGCCCTAGTGCATTTCATAAGCAGCTAACTCATCGTGAACCAATTCGAGCAAAACTGATTCCACGTAGCCCTTCCTAACTTTTCTCATCTCTCCTTTAAGAGTCCAGTCTCATGTTTTCAATCACATTTCTTGGCCCAGGATGGTGCTTTCTGTTTCCAATCGTTCTGTCTCTGGCAGACAATTTAAACAATAAAATTAGCTTCTTCAAGACCAGCAGAGAGAAGATATGATTAAAACCATTATTAAAGAAATGAAAATGATTAAATTCTGGCCACAGCATGGCAAATAGCAAATGAATAATCAAAGATCCAGTTAGAAGTTAAATATGCATGCACTTTTTTGAGGGGGAGGATTCAAAGATCTTTAACATGTAGATCTTTAAAATGTTTCTAAATTTCCATGGTGTAAATTTTTCTTTCTGAGAAAAAGAAAAAGGGAAAAGGAAGGGGGGATTTTATTTTGTTTTTCTTTTTAAATGTTTATTTGCATGTGTCTGTGTGAGTATATGATAGTCCTGACCTTAGCCAGAAGAGGGAGTCAGGCCCCCTAGAGAAGGAGTTACAGGCAGCTGTGAACTGCCTGATGAAATTACAGGGTAATAAAATGGGCTCCTCTGCAAGGGTACTTTTAACCACCGAGCCATCTCTCCAGCCCTCTGATGTGAATTTTACAGTTTTGTTATTTGCTTTCTTTTTAAATCCAACAAGGACTATGTAAACCCAGACCTTTGTTGAGTTTTTTTTTCCTCTAAAAGCTAATAGAATTTTATAAGCTATACACATTTTTGTGATATTTGCTAGGATTTTTAGAAATATGAGCAATTTGCCCGTTTTGATTTTTGTTTATTTTGCATTTTCTGACAGAAACCTTGGCATAGCACTCGATTATTTCAGGATCATTTAGCAACACTACAGTGATATCTAACAGAAGAGGGCTATGGTGTTGCAGTCCTGTAATGCCAACTCTTGGGAGGCTGAAGGAGAAGGAGTCCAAGTTCAAAGACAGACTTGGTTAGACTTTTCCTCTGTTGGGACGTTTCCTCCATCCCATCTTTTTGCCCTAGAGCGTTAGTTAATACTTTGCATCTTCCTTGGAAGAGCAAAACATGTCTACTATACTCCTCAAGAAAATGTTTCATTGGCTGTTTTTCTATTTTAGAGATAAATTTGTTGTAAAAAATCGATTATAGCAAACTGTCTATCTTCTTTCATGTACATTTGTCTTAGTTGACAAATACTAATTGCTTATATTTATAGACTTTAATGTGATTTAAAAAATTTTTCTCTTGTATTGTTTTTATTAAAATTTTTTCCCATTCATTTTACACACCAATCAAAAATCCCCCTCTTCCCTCTTACCACCCTCACCCTCCTCCTCCTAACCCACTCCCTACTCCCCCCACAAGAAGGTAAGGCCTCCCATGGGGAGGCACATCCAGTAGAGGCAAGTCCAAGGCCTTCCCCCTGCCTCAAGGCTGCACGAGGTGTCCCATCATAGGTAGTGGGCCCAAAGGCCAGCTCATGCACCAGAGATGGATTCTGATCCTACTGCCAGGGGGCCCCCAAGCAGATCAAGCTACACAATTGTTTCACCATGCAAAGGGCCTGATATTTTTATATACATTATATATTAGAGATTGTTGCGTTAAGAAATTACAAAATCCATCACCTTGTGGCATTTTTTCCTCTTTTTTTTGGGGGGGGGTAGGGGCAAACTTTATTTATTTACTTTTTAGTTTGTGTATTTGTGTATGTGCATGCAAGTGCTCATGTGTGAAGGCCAGAGGTCAATCTTGGCACTGTTCCTTAGCAGACCTCCACCTGATTTTTTTGTGATGGAGTCTCTCATTGGCACCTGGAACTTGACAAATAGGCTTGTCTTGCTGGCCCATAAGCCCAGATACCCTCCTGTCTCTGCCTCCCAAGAGCCAAGATCACAACTGTGCACCACTATGCCTACTTTTTAAACAAAACTGGACAATTAAACTAGGTCCTCTGGCTAAGACACCTTCTCAGCCATGACATCCTTTTAAATAATTTGAAATAAATGAACATGATTATTACGATTGCCATGCTGTGCAACAGACCTCAAAAACATAATCTTCACATATTCCTCCCGGTTATCTGAAACTTGTGAGTGTTGGTCAGTGTTTCCTAACATCCCCACATCTAGCTTCACTTAGTCTAGGGTATAGAGTTCCATGAGTTTGACTGTTTTTAGCCTTCTTATGCATGTGGGATCATGCAGTAATTTTCTAAAAGAAAAAAAAAAAGGAAATTTTAATAGCACTGAATTTGGAGGACATTGCATTAAAGGAAATTAGCTCAGCTCATTTTCTCATGCTACTTATCATGGTTTCTGGCTCCATCATTCTGCCCGCATTTCTGTTGGAATTACTAGGGAGATCTCTGTGTCAGTATCCAGGCATCCTCTAGCCTTATCTTGCCTTGCTAACAATGCCAAGTCCTTCTTCCTTCCTGTAATGTCTTCTACTACCCAACTCTTCCCCAGGACTTCCTTCCTAGTCTCCTTTGCTACTTCATCTTTTTAGAATATGTATGTGTTCCATGACGTGGTTTCAGTGCCTTTATCATCTCTATCTGTACCTATAGATAGAGTATGACTCATTCTCAGCCCATGAAATGTCACCTGTATGTTGATGATTTCCCTTAAGCTCCAGAGAGAGGTGCCAATGATCTCTGCAGTTTCTATAGACATCTGCAGGCAACTCACTCACCTTCGGCACACCCTCAGTCTCCCAAATCACTCTTCCTCCCATGTGGACTCCTATCTTATCTGTGGAACTCTTCTAGTCTAGAACATGAGTGTTCTTCTTCGTCCTTCTCTTTCCTTCAGGCTGATGAATCCAAATCATCATGATTCCAGTCACCCCACCTCTAAAATCCATCTGGAACTGGGTCATCATTACCATCCACCAAGAATACAGCAGCACCTACCGAAGTATTCATGCTGTTTGTTAGTCAGGGTTTTCCTGAGAAATGAAACCAAAAGGATAGGGAGAGAGAAGAGGGGAGGGAGAGGACAGGAGTAAGGGGCAAGAACAAGAAAGCAAGGGGTGGATATGGAGAGGAAGGAGGGAGAGAAGAGAAGAGGAGAGGGAGAGAGGGAGGACGGGAGGAAGGGAGAAAGTATTTGAATTGGTTCATGTGTTTTAGAAGTCTGTCTAGAAGGCTGGAGACACAGAAGAGCCAATGTTATTACTGGCTTCTGAAGGTGTCTGTCATCAATATAGGGAGATCTGATGTTGTAGAAGCCTAAAGGTTACAGATTTCTCTCTTATTCATCACACACACACACACACACACACACACACACACACACACACACACACACACACATTCAGTTGATTAGAGGAGGGCCACTTTTATAGAGGACAATCTGCTTTAAGTCCACTGATTTAAATGCTAATCTAATAAAAATAGTGCCTTACCAAAAACATCCATAAAATTGTCTGGCCAAATATCTGGGTAACCTGTGTACATATTACACTGACAGGTAAAATAAACTGGCATATCATGTTTTTAATTATTGCCGGTTTTCTAATCTGTCCTCAATTGTGTACACAATGGTCAAGTCCTCACCTTAATACACAATGGTCAAGCCCCTGACTGAATCCATTGTAGCACACCACAGAACTGTAAATAAAATTCTGGTCTGTACACTGACTCACAAACTTTTCAACAATGTAAGCCTGACCTCTGCTCTCCATCCCTGTTCTCTTCAGCTATGCCAGCTTCCTTTCAACTCATGAGCATACTATTTCCCTTCCTTATGTGTTTTCAGTAAGTAACAAGAAATACTCGACCCTAAATCAAGGCACAGAGGGTTCTGCAGAAATCTAACCACCTTGCTCACTCGATTTTCTGTAGGCGTGTCATTAAATTATCACTTGCCATTCTTGGAATTTTTTTTTTCTGTTATTCTAAACACTGGCTGCTTAGTTTAGTCTTGCTAATTCTGTGGGTTCCTAATGCATTCCTTAAAAAAAAAAAAGGAATATAAAATGTGCCACAATGTCTCTACATCTAAAGTTGGCTTGTTCACTTCCATAAATACAAGTTTGAGCTGCATAGTTTAAAAAGAAATGGCATGAAGTTCTTTGCATTAAAGGCTGTGCCTATTCTTTTAAAATGTATTAATTCCTCTAGGTGGGGAAAAGTACCTCTGGTGTTAAATTCTCCACCAGGAAGTCTCATACACAAGAGACTTTGTATTGGTCTCACAGTGTTAGCGTTAACTCTAATTTTGCCTGCTCCTGTAGGAAATTTGATCTCTCCTTCCTCTTTCTTATTGTCATTCTCTCCAACCCACCAGACACACACTTCCTATTTCCTGGGTCTTTAGAGGACTACTTCATTTCAATTTTAAGAAGAAAACTTGCATAAAATCAAATCAACAAAGCAAATATAGCATTCATGCCCATGCTTTTCCTTCATGGGTCAGTCTTAGGACTATAATCATATTTCAGTGGAATATCTGCTGCTCAATACCTTGGAAACAACAAAAAATACAGTTCTTCATATAAAATAAATAATTTAAATGTTTTGAATACTTTTGATAACCTATTACATGTTGCTTTATTTATTCTTTGTTTTTTACATTTTAGCTTATTTATTCTTGACACAATAGTTCTTGCATTAGTTAAAAGCAGTTTTAATCATATTCTGATAGCAGGCAAGCCCAAATCTTATTAGCAAATAGCATCATATCATATGTGTAACTTGTACAGTTTTCCCTACCAGTAGGCTAGACTACCTGCTACATACATTCTCTGCTCTGGAATCCAGGCTGGCAGTATCTTGCCATATTCTAGGACAGAAGCAAGACAAGAGCACGAAGTATACGCTTACCAGCTCCAGCCTATGATGATGTGTGTCAATCACATTCTTTTTACTACGGCAACTCACTACCATGTCTAAGCAGTCAAAGAAGGAAAAAAAGAAAGACAAATTCTGCCACTTGCAGAGAAGGGAAAATAACCCCTCATCCCCACCCCCACCCCCTGGGAAAAAGTCCTTATGATTCTCATAGTTATAGCATTCGGAGAGGTTTGTGTGTGATTCCAGAAACTGATAAGAATTTGCTAACCCTACCTCGTCTCTACGTGATGTCAGGCATAAAAGGTTCACATACCTGTCCTACAGGGATAGGCGAGACAAAAACCATGACTCCTCAAGCTTACCTTTCCTCTTCATACATCTCTGACCTCATAGTTTGTGATAAGTAATCTTCACTGCCGACTTGACTGGATTTAGAGTTCCCATGGATACACAATCTGGCTGCGTCAATGACGCTGTTTCCAGAAAGCTTTACCCGAGGAGGGAAGCCCCACCCTGACTACGGGCATCGAGTGGGTGCTAGAGCCCTTGAATGAAAAGGAGCAAGGCAAGCTGTTCATGACCGTTCATTGTTCTTTGCTTCCTGCTGGCTGATGTAATGTGACCAACTGCCTCAGGCTCCTGTAATGTACTGTACCCCTTCTTACATAACATATTAAAAATACCCGCCTTTCCTTATGTCACTGTTTGTCAGGTACTTGGTCACAGCAACAGGAACACTAACAGCCATTTCCAATGGCATCACGTTATTTATTATCCTACCCACGCTGCACAGCAGCTCCTTACCCCTTCTATTGCAAAGGTCTTCTCTAACACCATCCATCCCAATGAACCCCTGTAACATTTCTTAACTACGTGGCTCCCTCAAGCTAATAAAAGCCTAGAGGCAAACGTTTGAACATAAATTTGGCTGGTTCAATATATCTCACAGCATTCAGGCAAACTCCTATCTTTAGCCTAAGAAACTTCTAATACCGGTCAGGCCTTTATCTCCCCATCAACCTCTAAAATCCCCGACTGCAGCCAGAGTATTTGCTAAGTTTCTGGAAAAATGTTTTCCTATTTTTTATTTTCTCCTACACAATGGCTAAAATTGTTCCAGTGTTCCTAATTTTTACTGTCGATCTAAAAGTCCCGATTCACTATGGAAGTTCATTCTGTAAACAACCATTCAGGAACTGGACATTGATTTCAGATAAACCGCCAGAATGACATGCTTGTTCAGTTAACAGTTACTTCGTTCAAGCACTTAGTGAGTTCTAGGTAGCATGTAGTCGCATATGCTAGACAGAGAGATCTCATACTTAAATTGTTTAATTTGAACTTTTGTGTTTTCTTTCTAAACCCATTCCTCACTAAATATTCCAGATTCTCCTAGTTGTATGGGTCTAAACCACACATTGTATTCCTTTCTTTTGTACTTGATAGGCAATTTTTAGAAATGCCCCCCAAATTCAATTATTTTCATTTCTACCTCCCTAGTTAATAGCATCCATTGTTGTCTCTTGTCTGGATTGTACAATGGCCAGCTAAGAAGTCTCCCTGCTCCCACTTTTTGAACTACTTTGTGTCTATCTCCTGTAAATGCAATCTTGTTCTTGTCCATTCAAAATCACCCAATGACTTCTACTGGTGAGGAAATAAAACCTTCCTTCTCCCTTAGTAAGTTCCCTGAACTAGACCTTAATAATAAAAGTTAACAACAACAATAAAATGTGCCTCAGGACTTACTTATTCATACAGTGAGCACATGCACCTAGGAATAATTCAAAGGTTAGAATTTGGGACGTATATCTCACAAAGGGTGATACATTTGTTCAGAGTTGACAAGCAAAGGGAACGATGTTTGGATCCCTAGAGACAGTGAATTGTGGGATGGCAAATGTCTGCAGGGAAATTGATGAAAAATACAGCTATTGCAGTAAAATCTGTGCTGGGCATATCAAGATGCTTATTTTCTACCTAGTGGAAAGAGCTGTTTTGCCCCTCCCGATATAGGGGAAGAAAGGAAGGGGGGAAATGTGTGTAAAAAATTATGATCTGCTATTTGGTAAACAGGTGGTGGACAAATAATTATTTTTGTGTTTGCTGCTTCCTAATTGTGTTTACTTCGAAGTAATCTTTATGCAGAGTTGGCATTCGGGGGCATCATATTCTCATCCTCTTTGCTAACTTCTCATGCAGTAAAGCTGCTGACTGATCTATTGGCCACAAGGCTGTTCCCTGGCCCTTCCCACTCTTAGATCTCATTTGCTCTTTTCCCTCAAGCCAGGCTTCCACTTTATTCTTTTTGCCTGAAACACTCTTGCTCCACATGATTGTGTCTACTTCCCACTAATTCAAATCTCTTTGTTAATAACATTAACTGGAGACATTTCCCCCCAAAACATTTAAAGTACAATTTCAGCTGTCATTCTTATTTTTTTCCAGTCTTTACTTCTCACCTAATTATAAGGACTAGACTTGCACCATATATTATGACAACCCTAACCTAATATATAAGCTGTTCTTTTCTTTTTAAATAGGAAAGAAGAATCATGGGAAAGGGAACAAAAAAAATGCTGTCTTTGGAGTATTTGAAGATTGAGGAATAAGTGACAATCAGCAGGTGTGTACAAAGAACAGCAAACAATCCCTGACCCAAGCTCATGTTCTGAATGGATAAATAAAGATCTACAGTGATTTATGTATAGGATATAAAATCCGTATTGTTGTTGGTTGTTTTCTTACTCTTTGCCTCTTTGGGGGCCTGCCACCTGGCTCCCAAATAAATCACACACACGAGTGCTTTTTTTTTTTTCAGAGCTGAGGATTGAACCCAGGTCCTTGCCCTTGCTAGCAAGCGCCCTACCACTGAGCTAAATCCCCAACCCCTTGGTTGCTTATTCTTAATTATGTATGCCCAGCCTTAGCTTGGCTTGTTTCTAGCCAGCTTTTCTTAACTTTAAATTATCCTGCTGTGGATATTGCTCTGTATAAGTAAAGTGCTGATTGGCCAGTAGCCAGGCAGGAAGTATAGGCGGGACAAGCAGAAAAGAGAATTCTGAGAACAGGAAGGCTGAGTCAGGAGACGCTGCCAGCCGCTGCATGAGTACCAACATGTAAGATATTGGTAAGCCACGAGCCATATGGCAAGGTATAGATTTATAGAAATGAGTTAATTTAAGATATAAGAACAGCTAGCTAGGAGCCTGAGCCATTAGGCCAAACAGTTTAAATAATATAAGCATCTGTGTGTTTATTTTATAAGTGGGCTTCTGGACTGCCAGGAGGAGGGAGGGGTTGGTTGACCCAGACAGAAACTCTCCAGCTACATTATCCCTTCTTCCTTTTGCATCTGGGCATTTCCTTTTCTATTCCTGTATACCTTTATTTGGTCCTTACCCTGAGGCTGGCAGTGAGGCTGGGTGGCTGGCCCCTAGAGCCCTCCTCCTTCTCTGGCTACTTTCCTTTCATCTCAGATTTCTCCTTCTTTATATTCTTTCTGCCTGCCAGACCCATCTATCTTTTTTCTTGCTTTGCTATTGGCCACTCAGCTCTTTGTTAGACCATCAGGTGTTTTAGACAGGCACAGTAACACAGCTTCACAGAGTTATAAAAAATGCAACATAAACAAAAGTTAACATGCCTTAAAATAATATTTCACAACATCATATGAACTGTTTGGTTTATGTAATTGTCTACGATAATTTGGGGTTTCATTTGTGAAGATGTAAGACAAGATAGGTTGACAAGGAACTGAAGATGTGTGGCCACTGACATTAATTAGCTGTAGTTCAGCATCATCATTTAGAAGGCAGCTTCTCTAGATATCTCAATGGGTCAACACTGTTATTTGACCAAAATGTAAGAAATAGCACTATTAAATTTCCATGTGACAAAATAACAAAATAAAATATTGTTATGGTTGATGGAAGAATCAATTTTCAAACTGATTTCTTTAAACTGTTATATTAGATCAAATGAAACAAACAAACAAAAAAATCAGGTTGGGTTCTCTTTTATAGGGATTCATATAATTTACACAATTACCTGAGATTTCTGACAGTTACGTCAAAACACTCGGGCCTACAATGATGGACAGAGACAAGGTTACAGTGTTATTAAAGCCATATAGCCTTTAGCCTACTGTTCCTTCTGTGATTCTACTAATTCGTTTTAAATGTGAACTTGTTACAACTTAGAATCATCTGAGAGCCTGGTTTGAGGATCTGCCTATAACAGGTTCTATGGAAATTATCTTGATTATTAATTGATGTAAGAGGGCCCAGCCCATTGTGGGTGACACTGTTCCTTATATAGGTGATCCTGAACTATATCAAAAAGCCAAATGAGAATAAAGCTCATGGCCATGCAGAAAGCAGGATCCCCCACAGAACTTCACTTGTCCTCCAGTCTATGATTCTTTAGCTATGAAGTAAGTTCCTCTCACAGGTGTAATGCTGTTTGTAAAAGCAAACAGCCTTCAAATTCCTGCCTTGAGTTCCTTCACTGATGGACTATGACCTGAAATTTTAAGACATTATCTCTCCTAAGTTACTCTTGGCCAGAGTGTTCTACAACAACAGAAATGAAGCTATAACAGGTATATAGACCCATTTTAAATTTCAATTTCCTATTTTCAAAGTGGGAATACTAATTATTTACAAAAAAAACTTAATTTTGTGAATTCACAATATTTCTGAGAGATTAATTCCATCCACATTTATTTTCCCTTCTTCTTTTTCCTCGGTCAATCTTATAGCAGATGCATACAAAAAGGAGGAAGGAAGGAAGGAAGGGAGGAAGGGAGGGAGGGAGGAAGGGAGGGAGGGAGGGAGGGAAGGAGGAAGGAGTGGCTCCTGAGAGTCTAGAACCTGCTCTCCTGCCTCAGAGAGAGATCCATTGATAAGCCAAGGTTTTGGAGGGGCCAGGCTGATGAAGACAGACATGGGCCATCAGGGAGAGGATAGGTTACCTGAAGACCCTCACTAGCCATACTGTACCAATTACTAGTGATATCCATAGATACAGACAAGTCAATTATTAGCTTTCTTTTCTCTTCCTTGCTGGAGAAAGACATAAACTTGGTGAAAAGGGAGGAGATAAATTGATTATCAAAGAATAGAAGATCTATAAATTTCCAGTTGGGTTTGAATATTGAATATATCAGTTATGATATATATCTTGAAAAGTCACAATTATGAAAAAAGTTTATATATATAAATTTATTTATAAATATATACATATTAGCACCAATTTATTATAGCTGTTTCTGCTGCATTTTTACACTTCTTCTCAAAAAGTCAACAAGAGCTGAGAATTATATATAAGAGTTATACCTGGTACAGGGAATGTAAGAATCCCATGGTTGAGGTGTGTGGACCACTCTGAATACTTATCACTGATGTTGGCTTACTTGGAGACAGGGAAGGGAAAAGCCAGACATATAGCGAAAGGCCAGGCATTACATGGTTAAAATATAAACTAGAGCTATGAACACTGAGTCCAGGAAGACTGGATATGGAAATGATCACTGCCTTCAGACATCTGAAAGACTCATTGTGAAAGGCAGAATGTCCCTGCTATGAATGGATATTAAAGACAGGAATGTTTAAGTCAATCAATAGAAAAAGGAAGTTTCTCATAGCCAAGTGTTCATCAGCATTAAGGATTTGAACAGCTGTCCGAAATTCCTTTTGTCTGGAATGCCATCCGAGGATTCCTGAACGCAGAGGAATGTGGTCCTAGAAATTTCAGTTTGGGGATGATAGGGTATGTGGAGCAGACAGTGCAAGCAATATCACCAAATTTTGGGAATCACAGAGTGTTCTAGGTCCTTAGCTTACTGAATCTGACTAAAACACAGTTACCCTTATTTTATAAATCGGGATAAACTTTTGCAGAAGTCCACAGTGATAGCATACTGTTTTAACATGGTCTCATTGCATTAAAAGACTATACTTTTTGCATCACACACTGTTTCCCTCACACGCTCTTCCAATGATAAAGAACAAATCCTTTTTGTAAGAAGAGATTTCAAAATATACAGATAATCCTAATATACTGGCCAGTGGCCAGAACACTGGAATGTCTTAGCGGTGATTCACATTTCTCTGTAGAAACCTCAATATATGAATTATGTGGTAGCACATAATAGCGTCTCCTCTACTTTCTAGAATAATGTCACCTGGTTTTGTTTAATGTGGGGATTAATTTTACCTGTTAACTTTGTTTGGTCAGGCACTCAGATATTTGTCACATATCATTTTGAATGTGCCTCAGAGGTTGGTCTGAGGATGAGATTAACATTTAAATCAGTTTTCTTTGCATGACATTTTCTAGATTCATTGGTGCTCAAAGTAGAAAATTGTCCTTATTGTGTGCATATATTACATTTTCCTTGTTGTGGTGGTCTGAATGAAAATGGTTCCCATAGGTATACAGGGAGTGACCCTATTGGGGAGATGTGGCCCCCTTGGAGTAGGTGTAGCTTTGTTGGTGGAAATGTGTCACTGGAGGTTTGTGTCACTTTGGGGTTTCAGAACCTCAAGCCAGGCCCAGTCTCTCTCTCTCTCTCTCTCTCTCTCTCTCTCTCTCTCTCTCTCTCTCTCTTTCCTGCTGCCTGTGGATCATGATGTAGAACTCTCAGCTCCTTCTCCAGCACCATGTCTGCCTGCATGCTACCATGCTTCCTGCCATGACAATGATGGATTAAACTTCTGAGCATGTAAGTAAGCCCCAAGTAAATGATTTTGTTTATAAGAGTTGCCATGGTCATGTTATGTTGTTTCTTCACAGCAAAAGAAACCCTAACTAAGACAATTATCTATTTATCTTTTGAAGGACAAAGACAGTGGGCATGTGGTTTCACAATATGGAGGATACTGCAGACACTCAAAGAAGTAGAGAGTAGAATGATGGTTGCCAAAGGTCAAGAATCAGTGGAAATGACAGCTGTCAATCAAAAGGAACATTTCAATTAGCAGAAATTCCTTCCCCCTCGTCCACATTGTTCTATGAGCCTTAGAGGTTCAGGGCTGAGCACTCACCTGCAACTTATTCTCAGCACCTTACACAGGCACAAGTCTCTGCAATCACCACCATGCTGTTCTGCAAAATTCATCAATGAAAGAAGAGGATTCTCTGATAAAGGCTGAGAGTATGGATATTAACATAAACATTGACAATGCAGTTTGATGTTATGTCAGTTTAGCTAAACAACAGTATTAGGTTTCCCCCCTAGGGTCTATGACCTCCCAGTCATGGAATTTTTTTTTTTAACCAGGTTTACAGAACCAAGCATGGATTCCTTCTATAGAGCAAGCCACACATTCCATCAGAGTGTTGTTACCCCCATAGCAGGAATGCCACTATTGCATAAGCCAACAAACACATCTTGTCTGGAAGGTTGGTCTCCTATCAATAGACATACATGGATGGAGGAGGAACTCAGGAGGTACTACCACTAATTTAGGAGGCACTGCCTCTAACTGCTGAATTATTTGATACTGATCAATTCAAGGAGTGGGGAGCCATTGCTTTTAATTGTGACCCCACAGGCTCCAATGGATAGTTTGAATCCAACAGTCACACAGAGGGCAGTGGGTAAACTAAAGGGGTCACAAAACTAAGCCAAAAGACGTGGATCTGGAGACTTAAAAAGGACTGGGGTTGTTAGGGATGAGAGGGAGATAAAAGAAGATGAAGGAATAATCATTGTCAAAGAATAAGCAAAACAGAGTTCTGTGAATGGAACAACTTCCAGGAAGAGCTTTCAGCAGACCCTTCCCCTGCCAAGCTTTCAGGAAACAACACAGCTCCCCCCCCCACCGCCTCTTTTATATATTTAAAAAAAAATGTATTCATTTTACATACCAACCACAGATCCCCCTCTCATCCCTCCTCCCCCTCCCTCTCTCATTCCATCCTCCAACAACATGTAAGTTGTCCCATGGAGAGCCCAGCTAAGCCTGGTACATTCGGTTGAGGCTGGACCAGGCCCCTCCTGGCTGCATCAAGGGTGAGCAAGGCATCTGACCATAGGCAATGGGATCCAGAAAGCCAGCTCATGCACCAGGGATTGATCCTGATCACATTGCCAGGGGACCCTCAAACAGACCCAGACAAGACAGCTTTAATTCCTGTTTGATTACAGTCTTATTGGACCTAAGTGGCGGCACCCAGATTCTAGACCCACCAAACTGTGAAATTATGTTGCTTTGAAAAGTTCTGGGTGGAACATGTAATATATCCTTGGGATAATCTGGTGTCACAGAAGTGGACTTGAACTGAGAGCCTGTGGGGCTGAGTCTCAAGTCCTGGTCTTTTCTGAATAGTTTGTGAAGACTAGGCCTTATTTCCCCACCTGAAATACTAAAAGGATCTCAGGTGTTCTTAAATGCAGCTGTTCAAGTCTCTATTAATTCTACTGCTTTTTTCCCCCATTAAAGTAAATACTGATAAAAATCACAAGAACACACACCGGCCCAAAAGTGGTCTGGATTGCTGGCGGCCTTCCAGCTTCCTCTTTCTTTGCCTGTAACTGTCTGTCTTCAAAAGCTGTTTCATTGCTCTACCCCAACCCTTCTCTACCACTAGCCAATCAAGGTAAATCTGCTTTTGCGGCATTTGTATGCGTTCCCACACCACCACCACCACCACCACCATGTAAGCAAGCAGGATTGTTCTCCTCTGAACGTGTCTCCAAGTCTGAAAAGGCCGCCTCTAGCATTCAGTGAATTTACTCTGGCAAGGCACAGTGTGAAGGGACCCTATGCTTGAGTGCTTTCTCCCTCTTTCAGCAAGTAGGTGTGCCAGGTCCCTTGCAAAGCAGCTTCCCTGCAAAAGCATCGCCCAGCCATAGTAGTCATCCAACTTAACTTTCCCTAGTGAGTAGTTGAATTTGCATTGGTAAATTAATCCCGCTCAAAAAGAAAAGAAAAAGTTAAAAAAAAAAAGTAAAGCAAGCATATTACCCCAACCTTCTAAGCCCTCCACCCTCAATATTTTTCCCTCTTTCTTTTTCCCTTTTTCTTTCTTTCTTTCCTTTCTTTCTTTCTTTCTTTCTTTCTTTCTTTCTTCCTTCCTTCCTTCCTTCCTTCCTTCCTTCCTTCCTTCCTTCCTTCCTTCCTTCCTTCCTTTCTTTCTTTCTTTCTTTCTTTCTTTCTTTCTTTCTTTCTTTCTTTTTAAGGGAAAAAGACACGGGGAAAGGAGGAAGAGAAGAGCTAAGGAGATAAAAGTAAGAAGCGGTCTGGGTGCTTAGCTGCAGGCAGAGCAGATGCCCACTTGTGCTTCTGCATTCCGAGCTCCTCTCCTTCACCCAGGCTCTGCGGGGTTCGGCGCTCTCGGCAGGCGGGTGACCTCGGGGTCAGCGGGGTCCCCTCCCCGGAGCTGCGCCTGGCCTGGTGCCAGTCTCCCAACCCCGCCGCCCGCGCCGGTCCCGCCCCGCGTGGCGACTTCTCTCTTTGCCTCTGCCCTCGGGTGGCCGGCCCTGGGTGGGGCAGCTGAGCCTTGAGGACTGTCCTCAGCCTGGGACAGCCTAGAGCAGAGGCCACCTCGGGCGGAGTAGTGGGAGGGAGTTGTGCGGAGCCGCACCTGAGCCCCAGGGGGAAACTGAGGCCGGCGCCGCGCCGCAGGCTCTGGACCTTGCAGGTCGCACCGGTCCAACCCCGGGCAGGCTTGGATCGCCCGCCTCCCGGCTCGGCTCGCCCGAAACACTTCGCCCCAACTATTGGGAAAGTTCTGCGCCGGGCGGAACCTGCCGCCTTCGGCCGCGCCCCTGCGCGCGGGACCCGCGCTTGAACTCCGCGGCGCGCGCCCGGGGTCCACCTTGCGCCGCCCCGCGCGCAGCCGAGGAGCAGCTGCCGGGAAACCCTATGAACTCTCCAGAAAGGGCGTGACGAAGGGTCCTGCGGGGCGCGGTCCCGGACGCCCGGGTCCCCCTTCGGTAGAGCTCGCGGGCCGCAGAGCAGAGGAGCGGTGGAGGATGAGCGAGCAGCCTCTGGGAACCTCTGCGCGGTAATGCCAGCATGTAAGTCGCCTCCCAGCTCCGAGCCCTTCGCACCTCCGTCTGTGTTTCCCCGCTTCTCCCCTTAGCTCAGCGTTTCCCTGGAAGGTACCAACTGCGGCAACAGAAGCTTCAGCGTGCTCCTCGATATGTGTGTGTGTGTGTGTGTGTGTGTGTGTGTGTGTGTGTGTGTGTGTGTGTGTGTGTTGCTTTCTCCCTTTCTCCCCCTAGAGAGGGATAAACTTCACTTGGAGTCCGTGTAAAGCAGAGTAAGAAGGGCTGGGCTTCAAGTATGGGGAGAACGTGGTTTTGATTCAAATTAAACAAGGACTAACCGACCCACGGTGCAGCTGCTCCCAGGGCCCTGGTGCTGCCAAGCCAGCGCTCCCTGGATCAACACCTGGGGCCTGGGAAGGTACTGCTGAGCGGGGGAGATGCTGGCTCTGCGTTGTCACCTTTGCCTGTGGAAGTCGTTGTTCTTAGATCTCTGAGATATTTAATGACTTTTTCCCCCATTGAAACCTCCCCAGCCCTGCACCTTTTTCTTTTAAGAGCCCAGAAAAATGTTCCCAGTGTACTATGTAGATGAAAAAGTAATTAAGGAACGTGATAGGGGCTTCGGGTAGAATTACAAGTAGGAGGCACATGGAGGAGAGGGTGAGAGGGTCAGAAAAAGCTACAAGGTTTTGCTTGGATGGGATTGCCATCTAAAATGTGAGGTGCTTTGAAGGACCTGATTGAAAGGGCAGCCATGCGCACCGCCTGCCCTTCCAAACTGGACAATGGTGCTCCGAAAGGCCACACTTATCTTTGCGGACAGATTAGCAGTTTTTTGTTTGTTTGTTTGTCATAGTTTGTTATTTTTCCCTCTGTCGTTTTATTTGCTCTTGGGCAGACACCAGACAGACTTTTTACCCACTTCCACTAACTTGTTCAGGAGCTACAGAAATTGATAACTTCCCTCACTCCACGACTCCATCCTTACTTATTTCCGCTTCTATTTCCCTTTCCAAGTTAGCACCCAGGATCTTGAGTCCCCACCCCCACTCCCATCCCGCCATCTTTGCCGCTCTGTTCTTAACCCCAAACACATCTTTAAAGTAGGGGATGGAACAGAGCACACCAGCCTCACCCTCCACTCTGCAGCTTTGTTCTCGGCACTGTGCCGTGTACTGTGTACTGAATACCACCTATCTTTATTAAAACTCGATGTAAGTATTGACGCACCTGAGAGTTTTGCATTTTGCTGATGGCAATGGGATGGGTGGATGGATCACTTGTGAGCATTTGTTTGGGGACACAGTCAGCGATCTAACATAAGGCTCTTTCCCTTATGCTAGCAGCAGGTTTGGAACGACTGGTAAGTTTGTTTCCAACTTCAGTTCAGTTTTCCTGAAAAACATATCCCAGCTTTTCACAGGAGATAATTAGCAGCTTTCTTTCAGCCTCCCTGGATATCTAGTGATCATGGGATTAAAAAGCAACACACACACACACACACACACACACACACACACACACGTGAATACCTGTTTTAAAAGTAAAAGATGTGAAAGTGATCCAACAGGTAATGTAAATTTTTCATGATAATGTAATTAAATTATTTAATCCACTTGAATTTGGCAAGATTAAATTTATGCCTTCGTGGATGGAATCATGAATAAGCAGTCATCTAAGGCTTTTAACTTTGTTTTAAATTTCTTTACTGAATTCTTTTGATGGAATTTTTTCTGTGTCTTTCAAGATTATTGTGCATATTTTTTGGTGCAATGGTTTGACCCTTTTTGACTGATGGGCAAGTTAGAATACATGGAGATAGTGCTAATCTGCCCGAGATAAATGTTCCTATTATTTTGTTGAAATGGTAAACAGTAACTACATTTTAAAAATTTTAATTGCAGTAAATAAAAATACACAGGCTCCTTAAATGTTTTGGTTGGCCCTCCTTGTGGAGAACGAATTTGTTTATTGTTACAGTCACATTTTGAAATTATAGACTTTATCAATATATTTAGGAGTTGCAACAACTGCCTGTTTTGAACGCTCCGAGAATTTCCCAAGATTTAGGGAGGCTGGCTTTGTTGGTCTCACAGTGCATGAACCTACAGTAATTCCTTTTATGGCTTATATAAGTTACATGACATTGTGCCTGTCCAGTGTGAATGGTGAATGAGGCTATTGTCTGTTTGCTTATGGGAACTATTAGACGCTCATAGCAGTTACTGCCTGGCTGAAGTGTCACTATGATTTCTGGAAATAATGAATTGAGACACATTTCATTTCTATATTAAAAATAAACTGATGATAATGCCTTTGGACGCAGTCATATTTCTAACTGTCCACATGTCATATAGAATTTACGTTTCTGATGAAAGGAATGGAAGTTTCTAGAGACATCTAGTACTTAGACTAAATAGAAAGTGTGTGTAGTATTTGTGATAAGACGTATATTTCCATGTTTATTCCTAGTTGGATGACATCACTACCTTATCCATGCTAGATGACATTATGATGCATACTACTTGGTGGAAATGCTAACATTTAAAGGATGTACCAACTCCAACTAAGAAGTCCAGGATAACGAGTGTGGCTACCTGGAATCATCTTACCTCCCTTTTACGCAGAGTGGAATTCTTTGGAATGCCTTTCAAGATTATTTAAAAGACGGCTTGATATAGCAAAAGCTTACATGTTTATGATAAAATTGGTTAAAAAACACAATCAGAAAGAAAAATATTTATACTGTAATAGAAAAGTATGTATATGACTTGGTCCTGCCAATCCAAATAAAGGAAATCCAAGAGAGACACTTCTGTCAGCTAACAGAGATCAAAGCAGTGCCACTCACAGTGTGGGTGACAGCATTGGCATCCCCCAGTGGATATTGTGAGTGCATTTAAGTTTTTTTTTTTTTTTTTTAAATAATTGTAAACCTACAAGAAGTTTCAGAGTATAAAAAAGAAAAATACAAAAAGGCCTGGAGAGATGGCCCAGCACTGAGGAGCCTTACTGCTCTTGAAGAGGTCAGGAGTTCAGTTCCCAGCCCTCAGTTAGATGGGCAGCTCATAATCACCTATAACTGCAGCTTTATGGAGTCCAACACCCTCTTCTGGCCTTTAAGGGCACCTACACACAGGTGCTCACACACACACACACACACACACACACACACACACACACACACACACAAAGTAAACTGTAAAAATACAAAGAACAACTGAGTATCCTGTTTCCAAGAGTTGTATATTATAAACAATAGCCTCATTGGTTGGAATACTCCCTGTTCCCCCCTACCCTACAATTTCATCTTTTTTAGAATCTTCTAAAATTTAGTTGCCCATATCAAGGCTTAGAAGTTTACTTTCTCATTGAAAAGTTTTAAGATAATTGTAGATTCAATTATAGTTGTACAAAATATGACACTATCCCATATATCCTTTGACTAATTTTTCATTGAGAAGATTTTACCCAACTACAGAGCAAACTAAAAATACAATGTTGATAAATTACAGCTCTCTCTCCATGTTTATTCAGTGTCTATATGCGCATGCACTCATGTGTTTGAACACCCCCCCCCCCCTGTGTGTGTGTGTGTGTGTGTGTGTGTGTGTGTGTGTGTGCATTTGTATAAGTTCTCAAGTTGAATTTATGGTATGAGTCAGTCATGCATATTCGTGTTCAAATAAGGCAAGCTTTGTGAAGACCTGAACAGTAAGTGAGATTTTTGTCGTGGAGGTAAGCCAACCTAATGAAAGGGTCTGAGTTCAGTAACAGGATAGCACACTCTCTCTTTTACACATTGCTTAGTTTCAGGAACACGACCTTTCACTGAAAGAAGAAATGCTGTTCTAAGAGGTTTGAATACGTTAAATTACTGGTTTTGTTTTGTTTTGTTTTTGTTTTTGTTTTTGTTTTTGTTCCTGTAAACTCTCAAGGTCTTCTCTGCCAATTCCAAACCTTTTTAGGAAAAGATTTGCCATAGAAACACAGTAGGAATATGGTCAAGGAAGTGAATTCTGACTGTTACATTAGTAGGACTAATATCCCGTCAATCTCTCTGTTAATCTCTGAATGTCTTCACTAACTTCACTTGAAATTGTGACTTTGGATGAACCACTAGAAGTGATAGGAAATGGTAGGTTTTTGAAAATGTTTTGCTCAGTTTAAAGTCACGTCCACCAGTGCTTACACCCCTAGCTGAACCAATTCCTGGGAAATGTATTTGTTCTCCAAAGCTTTCTGAAATGGGGCTCAAGCATATTGTATTGTGTAGCCTATTGTTTTGATATTGGGTTGCAGCAGAAGTAAACCAGTCCTCACAAAGGGCAGCTGGAATGGAAACTGGGGGACACAAAGTGCTTGGGTCCTACTGCTGATTCTGAAAGCTGGGCAAGTAGGTTAATCTCTTGTTTTCTTGTCTGTGAGATAATAGGTTTATCCACAGAATGAAAATGATTCTTTTCAAATTATACAAGGCTATGACTCCATTTTCCTTTAAAATATGTTTCTTGGAGGCTGGAGAGATGACCCAGTGGTTAAAAGCACTTGCTGTTCCTCCTGATGACCAGATTCCCATTCCATCATCCACATCAGGTGGCCCACAACCACGTGTAACCCCAGTTCTAGAGCATCCAACACACACCCTCTTCTGACCTCCATGGGTATCCTCATGCACCTGGCATATATACACAGAGACAGACACATAAATAAAAAGAAAAGTAAATCTTGAAAAACTGTTTCTGTTCTCCTTGGTTGAGCTATGAGACCATGATCAAGCCTGTACCCAGTTGAAGTCCCTGTTTAGAACCTTAGTAACCCTGCTTGGGATTTTCCATTCTTCTGAGAAAGTTGTTTAAATTTCAGGGATGTATCTTTGCTAAGTGATCCCCTGAGAAGACCCGCAGTCCTCTCTTTCTCCTGTTCTAAATTTATTTGTTCCTGTTCTTCAGTAAACAGTAAAGTAGATGAAAGTTGGCATGTCACATGGTTTATGTTATGTTCCAAGTGCTTACTGTGTTCTTGCTCTTTTTGTGTCTAAAGTGATGGAGTCTTGAGTCCTGGAATGTGTCAAGCCCTGGCCTTCTCTTGCAGCTATGGCTTGATAGGATTGCAGTCAGCTTTGGTAAAACAACTCGAGGACCAGTTGTAGAGTCCCTAAGTGTGAAAACCTTTTATAGTCAAGGAGAAGTTGCATGGAAAATAAACGGTGTTTGGTATCCAGGCTAAGGAGTGGGCTTCTGTCTGAGAGCATGTATGAATTTAAGAGAGGGGACATTGCTCATGTTGATGGAGGAGAATCTCCCTATGACACAGGGTAAGAAGCTGGGAGGGTGACATGTAGCTCATTGAAAGGCTGGCAGCCAACTCTGTTCTTTTTGATTCTGTTGGACCTCAGTTTCTTCTTCTGTGAAAATCATGAGCTAGATATCATCTTTTGGATTTGCAGTTCTCTGAACTTCTTTGAATGTGTAATTGTTCTTTTGTTTTAGAAGCACAGCCGATTCATCCCCAGTATGAATGGGGAACACTTCATTCATACAATGTCAAAAGGAAACAGGCCCATTCTCCCAAATAAGTGACTTTTCTCTGTGACAGACTATATAATTGCTTCTGGTGAAAGCCCCTGCTGACTGAGCTAGAGGCAGCAGTTCTTTCTGGGTGGTAGCGACCCATTTACAGAAAAGTGACTAGGCTGATATCCCCCAAAGTACCCATCCCCCAAACCATACAATCAACAGAGAACATAAGGCTTGGCCATTCCAGAGTCCATACTCATTATTATTAATATTATTGCTTACTCAGACACGTTCTTCTCAATTGGTAAATGCTTTTAGCTTCAAACATATTGGATGAAAAAATCTGGAAACATGATTTCCATACCAAAAAAAATCCTCTTCTGGTCTTAATCTTGTCTGAGTTTAGAAATTCCCAATGGACAGCTACCTGTAGCTGGAACGTGGAGTGCATGACTGTGATGTGAACTTCAGGCACTACATAAAATGTATCCATGCATAGCAGGCATGAATAAGTTTATCTTGCTCCCAGGTGATCCCTGAAGTATCTCCAGAGTCACTTGATGGATGTTGGCATAAAAGATTAAGCCTATCATCTGTTATTGTTTAAGTGTCTTCCTTTTATTATACAGTGGGTAGAATAAACACTCACATTAGCATGCTGGGCACGACCGTAATTATGATAACAGCTGTTATTTATGGAATGCTTGTGAGGTTCCAGGTACTGGCTTTTGAAGACATGGTCTTATTTTGAAGATACCAGCCAGTGGTGCTATGGGCTAGGTGTACTGCTGTTCTTTACAGGTGATACACAGATACAACAGGTCATATAAAATTTTGGGACTGCACCAGCCCTAGGTAGCAAACCCAGACCTGTTTTACTGTAATCCATGTTTTCTTTGATATAACATTGTCTCCAACATTAAAAAAAAAATTCAAAATGTATTCTTAAGGCAAGTGCAGGAATCCTTTCATCTTGCTGTCTCATCTAAGTGTTTTCTTGGCTTTGCATTTAGTGTTATACTTTACCCATGTAAACAGGCTTTCGGGTTTAAGAAAGTATCTTGCTGTCATTCTAGAAATAAAATTACTTTCCGGTTGTAATTGCAAGTTTACTGTCTCTTTGGGGATTTTAAGACCTGGTGATGTCTTCCCATCATTTTAGTGCTTGCCTGCTTGCCCCTGTCTCCCCTCAGTGCCAGTCCTTTTATGGTCCCTTTGAACAAATGGCTTTTATTCTTATTGCATCTTTCATAGGCTTTCCTCTTTTAACGATGCTGCCTCAACGAAATCTGTTGTGAGCCATGATAACATTGAATCCTTTCTTTAGGAAATACATCTTTCAATGTAGATATGACATTACTGGTCCAGCAAGATGGGTTACCACCCGGGTAAAGGCATTTGACACTAAGTCTCATGACCTAAGTGTTTGATCCCTGGGACCCACGTGATGACGGGGGGAAAATTAACTCCCAGATGTTGTCCTCTGACCTCTACTTGCCCGTGTGTGCAGACATACACAGACACACAATAAATAAATGCCATTTTAAAATGGAAAATGATAACACAATTTGCTATACACAAATATTGAAGGTTTTCACCCGCATCTAACATTACTTAGTAGTTTCTGAACTACTTGGTGATTACTAACCATTTAAAAACACAGATAGGTATTGTTACATATAATGGGATCTTTTTTTTTTTTTTGGAATGTTAATGTTTTAGTTGCTTCATTTTAGGGAAGAAGAGAAATTTTATTTTATTTTAAATATTACCCTCTGACAAGAGATGTTATAACATGAAAACATTTTCTTAAGATCTAAAACAATACAGGGGAGAATAATATAATTATCTATGAGATATACATACATGACTGCTTATGCTGCAGAGGGCAAAGTTGAAATAGTTTTATTTCTTAAAGAATTATGCTTTATTTATAGAATTATTTGAATATTTACCTATCTTCATTAAGAAAACACCTACCATATATATTCTTGTAAGGAAGGTACAAACAAGTGTGTGGTGATACTATATTCTGAAAATATTTCTTACATTCCAAAACACTGGAACTTCTGCTGGACCTCATAGCCAGAGTTAATGATGGACCTTGAGGTCGCTTAAGACTTAGGACTGCTATCCTACTGGATGCTCAGGCTGTTTGTGTAACCTGCCTTTAAGAGAACAATGTAAAACCAACCTTACTTGCCTTGGATTTCCTTTGTAATTAGCTTTCACAACCTAAGCTAATGCATAGCTGAAATCTTAAATTAGGTATTCCTCATGCCCAGGCCCAGAACAATACACATGTATCATTTGCTGAAAACAGCAAATACTACAAGTTGAACACAACTTCCTAAAATCTACCATCAAAGCTGAAAGTCACCATGTATAGATATTGGTTGATAATGGTTTTCCTTGTCTGGGTCACTTGGGGTCAGTTGGAACCTATGACTTAATCCCTTTTAAAGCTTTGTTAATGTTTTCTGTAAAGTATCCCATTCCTTCCCATGTGATGCTTCCTCTGCTGTTAAATAGGAGCCAGATACCGATCATACTCAGACACATCAGACACACAGACATCACACACACACACACACACACACACACACACACACATACACACACACACACACAGGAGGCAGACTCAGGGACAGAAGCAGACACAAGAACAATCAGATTCACAAGACAGCCTCAGATTCTGACCCATGCAAGAGACAGACAGGAGACAGAAGACACAGGGATTGTTAAAGAGAGAATTCAAATTTGGACCTATACAAGTGTAGAGGTAACAAATAAAATGGATGAATGTATGTATTTGTGCGTTTGTGCGTGCCTTTGTGCATGCGTGCGTGCGTGCGTGCGTGCGTGTGTGTGTGTGTGTGTGTGTGTGTAGTGTAGGGGTATGTGTGTTCATGTTTGTACATGTGTGTGCAGATGCCTGAGGAAGCCAGGGGTCAGCATACCAAGTCATCCTTAATCATTATCAATGTCATTTTTTGAATCTGCCACTGACCTTGAAGCTCCCTCACAGGGTCAGTCTTTCAGGTCAACGTCCTCCTGTCTCCATCTCCCCGGCATTGGGACTACAGGCACTGTCTGGCTTACATGGGTGCTGGAGATCTGAACTTAGGTCCCTAGGCTTGCCCACTGAGCACTTAACTAACCCCCTACCCCCAGATTTCTTTCTCTCTTGCTTGAAGGGGATGATTTGGTCCTTAACTATCTTTGAAGTCTCTCCTGTGGACATGGCTGAGGCCACCTGCTTCATAGTCCTGGGGCCCTGGGTTCTATCCTTTGTATGTTAGGTTCTTTATTTGAAAACAAGACTAGCCGGTGGTGCACGCCTTTAATCCCAGCATGTGGGAGGCAAGAGGCAGGTGGATCTCTGTGAGTTCAAAGCCAGCCTGGGCTACAGAGTGAGATCCAGGACAGGCACCAAAGCTACACAGAGAAGCCCTGTCTTTAAAAAAACGAAACAAAGAAAAAAAAAAAAAAAACAGCCAGGCAGTGGTGATGCACACCTTTAATCCCAGCACTCGGGAGGCAGAGGCAGGCGGATCTCTGTGAGTTCCAGGCCAGACTGGTCTCCAAATCAAGTTCTAGGAAAGGCGCAAAGCTTCAAAGAGAAACTCTGTCTCAAACAAACAAACAAACAAACAAACAAAAAACAAAACAAAACAAAACAAAAAAAATGAAAGAAAGAAAGAAGGAAAGAAAAAGAAAAGAAGACAATTTTTTTTCTCTATTCAGCCCTGTTGGGAACCACACTTTGCATTATTTGTCCTAATGTCTCACTGAAGGGTGCCTGTCCTTGACCTGACTGTGACTTTCTGTCATTAACTGTAGGATGGTTGGTGCTCAGGGGATGAGATGCTGCTCTTGGAGATGGAAGCCGAGCGCCATTCTGCTCCTGTGTGCTTTGTGGATTGTTTGTATTCCTGGCTCAGGTAGGACTCTCTTCAAAGCCAGATTAGCAATGATTTCACTCTCTTCTTTGGAAGTGTGCCTCTTATTGAAATATTGTTTATCAGTTACATTCCCCTGCCCCTTATGGCCATCCTTCTGGGTTTTTCTCTGGTCTCTGGTCTCCGTCCTGTACCCATTCTGTGTGAATTTTATCACGGCCATCATTGTTTTGTTTCCTAATGAGTTTATTTTTAAATCTTTGCTGTCTTCCTTCTCATTTTTATTTGTTGATTTAGCCCATAGTGAGTGACGAGATAACCACACAGCGGACAGGGAAGAAATACTGGTTGCTTCCTCTGTTGATAAATAGACTGCACTTGCTTCTCCTTTCAAGTTTTCATATCAACATTTATGGAAAATGCAAACTTTGCCATTTTCTTCCATACTGATTTGATTAACTTTTTGTAAAATGGATTTTATAATTTTTCAGTGAGGGAATCTGAAATGATGCCTTTTAGCTCACTGTTTATTTTGGCTATCTGGTATGAAAAAGTTCATTTTATTTACAGTTTTTTAAAACATAATTAAAACACTTATTTTCTTGTAATTGAAGTTTTTCCTAATCTTTGAAATAGGATTCTCTGGATGTTGAAAATTAAATTTTCTGTAAATAGTTACATAAGTACACCACCTAGAACATATGAACATTTTAAAGGAAATTGTCACCTTGTTTGATTTTCTATTAAGTTTACTGTGTTTAACTCCTTATCTTCTCCTGTTATATTCACCTTATTACATTTTCCACTAAAATGAGCCAAATTGTCAATTAAGAAAGTAACTATTTAATTTTCATGTGATCATGACTTAAGATTTCATCTGGAGTTAGCAGTTCCATATTATTGTGTCTGTTATTATAAATGATACATTTAAGGAATTTTTGAAGTGGATTATTCATCACAATTGCTTACTCATGAATCAAGATACTCAGCTTGTTTTCAGTATATAAAGGCTGTTTCCCCAGTCACCAAGTGTTTAAAGCATTTTCAACTACTTGCTTGGAAAATCCCTGGCATTTTTTTTTTTTTAAGTTTTCAAAAAACAAAGCTGATTTCTGGGTGCATTCTTGTGCATGTTCTCTAGAATATCTGTGTAAAGTCAGTCTTTCTGTTCCTTAGTCACTGCCAAAAGAAAGAGCTTTAAAGAGATCTGAAAGTAAGACATAGATGGAATTTCTGTGATGTATAGTGTTGAACTATTTCTTAACCTTCAAAGTGGTTTTTCAAGAACCAGTTGGATGATGTAAGATAAATTATGAGGTGAAAATTAGTTGAGGTCTGTTTACTTTCGTTTCTGTGAGCTCATGCGTTTGTAAACTTTCAACATTTCTGCAAACCAGCATACCTCAAATTGGGCCTTTGTATTTCACATGTCATCGTTTTAACTGACGGATGCATATTCCTGAATTTTTGTCTTTTGAATAAGTGAAATGAAACATATACTTTGAAATAAGTTAAAGTAAGCCAACCAGGCTACGCTGGGCTGAGGCTAGAGAAACCTAGAGGGTGCAGGCCGTTAGGAGGCATCCACATCTGGGACAAGGCGATCAGTAGTTCATTCGAAGTTACTTTCTGATCATTCTTTCAACAAACATCTATATTGACGCCCACAGAGTGCATCAAATACAATTTCCCAGCTCTGAGGGTTTTGTATTTGCTTTTCCGTACCCTTCTCTTACTTAATGTGCCACAGCTTCGCACACAAATGCCTGAACTCCCCACGTTAGAGATTATTAGGGACATTTGGATATGAAATTTCTGCCTTTTATATTAACTCATCAGTGGTGTTCCTTAAAAGAAACTCACTTTTAAAATGATTCAGATTACACCTTTAGAGAACGTGACTTTCAGCCTTGCCATTTGCAGAAGTCAGCTTGACACTATTTGAAGAAAACATTTAGTGTATAGCTCTAATGTTTCTTATGTGCACATTCTAGCCTTTTCTGCCTTTGGATGTGACTAGACCATCTCGGGTTAAGGGGGTGGGCTTTTAATGGCATGTTGAGCTAGTGTCTCTTAAGTCTTGGATTGTAGAGTCTCTCATCTACTGATGACTTCCCTTAGGTTTAGAATACCTCTCAGATTTCACATGTGTAAACAGTAATCTCCATCCCCCATACAAAGTTCTGTGTCTATTTTCTTGTCAGCCTCTACAACCCACCAAACTAGCCTAACATCTCTCAACCCTCCCCGTTCCTTAGACACACATATATCTATTCTTGGGCTTTACCCTCTCTTTCCTGGACCCCCATCTTCTCTCTAAGAATAGACTTGCTTCTTTTCATACTTCTGTCTGTGTACTTGTTCTTCTAACACAGTGGTTCTCAACTTTCCTAAGGCTGGGAACCTTTATTAGAGCTCCTCATGTTGTGGCAACACCCAACCATAAAATTATTTCCATTGCCACTTTATAACTGCAATTTTGCTGCTGTTATGAATTGTAACATAAATATCTGTGTTTTCCAGTGGTCTTAGGTGATTGATCCCTGTGAAAGGGTCTTTGGACTCACCAAAGGGGTTGTGATCCACAGGTTGGGAGCTACTGCTCTATCAGATGATGTTTTTCTAACTCAAAGTTCAGAGGACCCCCACTCTCATTCTTTCCTATTACCCTTAATGTCAATCTATACCTATTAGAGTCATTTAACTGCAAATGTTTTGCTAGTTTGATTGTAATAGTTAGGGTGGATGATTGACAGATCTCTTTAGACTGTTAAAAGGGACGACAGTTCAGGTGATTAAAGTTAAACTCTTATAGTTTAATTCTAATAACATCCATACTTTGTATAACAGAAAGGCAATGTCAAGAGTCCTAGTAGGTAGGTTAACAATGTGTTTTCATGGAAAAAGCAATTATTGAAAGTAATTTATGAAAAGCAACTCATTGCCTCTTGACTAGTGATGAATGTAACTTTAATAATAATTACAACATAACTGGTCGCACATAAATAAAAATTCAAACAACAAATGAACCTTTTTTACATACTAGCTTACCAACTTTTAAAATGTTTGACAACATCCAGCAAAATGAAGGTGTTGGGAAAACAACATTATTGGGAATACAATCATCAAAGTGATTGGAAAATGTGTCATAAAACTAAAGAATGTGTATATTGTCTCTGGATACTACTTCTACATGTAGGTGTCTGTTCTATAAAAATTTTGAAGTGCATGTGTGGATATGTGTGTTAGTGTATTAATGTAATAACATGAAATTGAAAAATGCTAATCACTCATCAACAAGGTAATGGTTATATGAATTATTTTACATTCGTACTATGGAAATACTGTACAGCACTTCAAAACAATGAGGTTAAAACCATGCATATTGGTTTACTATAATGACTTGTTGGAGATAATAATATGTAATTAGAAATCAGATTATAGAGGAATATGAAATTATCCCACATTCTAATGGGTCCTATTACAGAATTGGGGCATTTTATATTGCTATGTTTGTATTACTTCATAAACATAATTAAACATGAAGTAAACTACATCAAGCTTTCAAAATGAGTACTCAGGGAAGGGAGAAGACAGTGTTTATAAACGTGTGAATTAAAAATATAATTAAACTCCTTTGTACATGATAGAAGAAAGACATATGGAGATCAAAGGCTACTTTGTGAGAATCTGTTCTCTCCTTCCACTGTGTGGGTCTTGGAGGTGGAACTCATGTTAGCAGGCTTGACCAACTGTCATTATTCTCTGAGACATCTCACTGCCTCAAATGCTTTGTCTTTACAATGACCATGGATTCATTCATCAATTGGAAGAAAGCTTAATGAATTTTTTCGTTTTCTTTTTTTTTTTAAGAGCCACACAAAAACTGGACAAAAATGACTGTTTAAGCACATGACTAATTTTCTGAGTCACTTTGTTACTCTTTCTTTGCTTGATGATTCTTAGAAATGTTTCAGATAATCACTTCTTTTTATGCATGACACTCTATGACTCTGAAGATAAATAGTGATATAAAAGCAGGCAGAAATTATGGCTTCAAGTAGAACAAACAGCCATGAGCCAAGGAATTCCTAAGCAACCAAAAGCCAGACTTAGTCATGAGCACTGAGGCAGGCGCCTCCCTTCTCCCCTGAAAATCAGTGGTATCAGCAGGTTGGAGCTCTGACATCCATGAGACATCAACTACAGAAGAAACTATGAAAGTAAATTTGGCCCCAAATGCTGGGTGCTTTCCGCCCCAGTGGACAACATCAGCTCTAGAAGTAAGCTGATTGGACAGATGGCAAGCTGTAGCGTTTCTGTTGTTACTTGAGTGTTAACGATTCTGTGATCACAGACTGAGCAACCACGATCTACTATCTATCACACTGAAAGTAAACCGATAGCATACATATTTTAAGATTTGATCAAAAGTATCCTGAGAAATAATCATTTTTTTAAAGCTGCAAAAATTTAAGCCATTTTAGTCTTAGTGTATACGTTGAGTGACTAAACGCTTTCGCAGATACTGATACATATGTTGAAGTGCATGCATGTTTTGGTCAAAGGCACAATGGTCTGACTCCCTTTTAGACGTTTTTCAACGAAAGGACTGGGAGGACCATTTTCCTATCCAAGGCCTCAGTGAAAAGAGCCAGTGTGACTGAGTAAATAAAGCCTAGAAAGTGGAATCCGATGAAGTCAAAGAGGAACTCTTACATGGGAGGCTGCAAAGTCAGTTACTTAAACATGCAATGGAAGTGACTTATTTCTTACTGTAGAAGTCCCTAATGGATAACTAAGTAAGATGGAGTCTCCAGAGAGACCAACACGACATAGTTGGTGTTATAGAGAAAGGGATACTGACATAGAATCCTCCTTTCCCTGGTCAGGTCATACCTGGCTCATCACAGGTGTCATTATTTAGAAAGAATTCATACATAGAACTATATCTAGACCAGAAGAGTCAGGGCATGGGTGAGTCTCCAGCCATCCAGGAAATATTCTAGGGCTCTCTCTGCCTATAGTAAGCTCTGTGCCATATTGTGTGTGTGTGTGTGTGTGTGTGTGTGTGTGTGTGTGTAATATCGTGTGTGTGTGTGTGTGTGTGTGTGTGTGTGTGTGTGTGTGTGTGTGTAGGGGGCTGCACTGGCAAGTGTGGATGCCTTTTCTATCAGGAACAAAACATTTGCTTTTGTGTATCAATTTTGACTTATTTTTAAGCAAAAAGCTTATTGACTTCAAAGGAAACGAAGTCTGAGGGGATGGCTTGTGGTAAAGTGTTTGCTGCAAAGGCAGGAAGACTTGAATTTAGATTCCCAGCACTCAGAGAAAAGCTGAATATGGAGGCGCCTGTTTGTAATTCCAATGCTGGGGAGGCAGAGGCAGGAGGATTTTTTGGGACTTTCTCGTCAGTCAGTCTAGCCAAACCCATGAGCTCCAGGTTTAGTGGGTGACACTTTGTCAAAAAGTAAGGCAGGCCATAATTGAGGAAGACACCAGAAATCAACCGCTGACGTCTACCAATGTACATGCAAATGTGTACACATGCTTGCACACATGCATACACTGTACACACAACTGGAATGATGCTCTGGAATAATAAAATTAATAGGAATAGGAAGATGATCTAGATATTGCAAAGTGGCCATTTTGAGAAGATTGTCACGGCTGTAGATGAAAGGTAGTCATTTGGAAGACATTTATCCTAAAGAGCAAATCTCAATGCAGACTGATGTTGCTGAAAGTTCCATACAACTTTCTTAACAATTGGTTACCAAGAAAATAAAATCAGTTGTTATTCCCATTCCCTATCATCAGTTGTCACAGGAGGGAAGCTTCCACTGGAAGGAGCAAATGCTGGGAGCCTTGAGCATGGCTTTGCCCCACTTACCAGCTACTAAGTGTGTGAGTTATGCAGATGGTGTTTTCTGTATGGAGACATGCACTTGTTTTGTTTCAGAACCTTCTCTGATTTGTCATTTTGTTCAATGTTACTGTATCATTTTGTCCAGAGAACTAGTGCTAGAGATGGACAGGCAGGTAACTTTCTTGTACAAAATAAACTTGGTAAACTCTCAACTTTGCTTTTGACACTGTCCTCATTGAGGCTGTAATATCATGGCTCGCAGGAAGAAAAGAATGTGGAAAAGAGTAAGTGGAAAGGGACCAAAGAGAGAAAAACACAGTTCAGGTTTAAAAAGCAAGTATAGTTTAAAGGAAGAACATTGGTGGTTTAAATGAGAAAATATACTCAACCCATGATGGGTGATGAAGTCACATAAATACCCTGTGCCCACCACTGAGCTACAACAGTTTAATGCCTGGGAGAAAAACAAGACCTTTGGTTTCTACATGAGATTTTGCTGTCATCAGCTTAGACCAGCTTTTAACCTTCTTCTAAAGCACACACTCCAGGAGCAATGAATTAGTGCAATAGGAGCTATGTAATGTACTGACTTTGTAGTACATTAGTTGAAGCTAAATTTCTTGCTTTAAAGAAAAAAAGAATCCCCAAAGCTATTCTCAATCATTTGTAAGATTTTCTTAAGAAGAGAGTTCAACCTATTATGTATTTATGTCAAAATATCTTGACTTGTAGTCATTCCCAAATCAGTTTCACCCAAGCTTGTTGCTCAGAAATGATCTGCTTTAGAAATAAGTACAAATTTTTCTTCAAAAATTAGACTACTGTGAATCCAAGATGATGCACCCTCTCACATATTCTGCTTCAAGCCTGGTGCCTCTAGTTTAGAAAAACAGAGTCCATTTGCTCTGGAGCCTAATGAAGAGTGTGAGTCAACCCATTTGAATGATCAGGCACTTTTCATTAACCATGTGATTATACTAGATACTGTTCTTAGTTTTAGACAAGCCGAGGAATAAACACATGCTCATGTACACAACTGCCCCTTTAGAAGATCCTTTCCCTGACTAAAACTTTAAGGACATGAAACTAAAAAAAAAGATCCAGAAAAGGGAAAGTACTTCAATCAGGACTCTGCCTTGTTCCCTGCTTTTGTGTGCATCCTTAGTTCCTTCTGTCCTTCCCTCTAATTTGCCTAACCATCAACTGTATGCACAGATATTGTGTGTATTGTGCACCATTGATACTGGCCTCTGCTAAGGGTGAATAATAGTCTTGATGAGTTGTGGCCTTACTGAACAAAATTAAAGATGGAAAATGAGGTTTCTCTGATCAAGGGGGTTCCATTGGCTGTAGTAATGGTGCTAGAAGAAGAAAGCTAGGCCTTTATAATACTAATAATACTTTACAGAAGTGTTAGCTTTCTATTTAGACTCTAATCTCATCCCTTGAGAATGGTGACTTGAAAATCTGTTGTTTGGGAGAAGGTCATGACCGCAAAGTTTCTGTTTCAACACCAGTGAAGCCTCAACGTTTCAACCAAAACTAGGTCATGGGGTTTTTCTCTAGTAGACTTTGTTAAGATGATGTAGTACCTTTGATTTTCATTTTTATAAGGCCTTATGTCATAGCTGGTGTGTGGTTAGATGCTTGTTACTTCTCCTTTCCCGACTTTTGTTTGTGTGTATTATACTGGCATATTAGAGAGGCCTGCCTCTTCTGGAGCCATGTCAGAAGAAAGGATTCAATGGATGTTAAACCATTTCTTCTGTTCTAAGGTGGTGTCCATATGCAACTATAACACTATGTAGATGGTTCCACCATTGGGTATATGTCCAGTAAACCTGTTCCAAAGGAACTGGGTTACTTTCCAAGCTGCTATATTGAGATTTGTATTTCTCCTAGCAAGATGAAACTTAGTTTGTCTAAAAGTTAGGTGTACTTAATCAAGGCCTCCTCCTTCCCCCACTCTTACTGAAGTTTCAGAATTAATATTGACAATCATAATTTTTAAAAGCTAGAGGCTTTGTTGTAATATCATCATCTTTGAGATCCATCTTCCTTTCCTTCCTCCCTCCCTTCTTTCCCATTTTCTCCCCTCTCTCCCTTCCTTCCTTCTCTCCATGACTCTTTTCCTAGCTCTGCATAGCTAAATCCTATCCTTACAGGGAGACTGACAGGAGACACAACAGCAGGAGGTAGGCTGACCTGTGCTTTATTACTAGAGTGTGATTTACATGACACCAACTGATGACAAAATATCTCAGAAAAGTTTGCACAGAGGGGTAATATAAAATGGCCTCCCAGTAAGGGCTATGGATGAAACATTTAAAAATCGTTATGCCTGCATCATTGAGCATGCTAAAGATTTTTTTCCAGTGGAATTGACTGACTGTAAAACTGCTGTCATGGGAGTGGATTGTATCCACCAAGTGTCAACTTTACCTTCACTGGTAACAGAAAGTGAGAAGCACAAGAATGGGTGTGACATTGGAGAAGGGTGAATCCAGGTGGGGGAATGGGCTAGTGCAAATGTAGATGCATTGAAAAATATTTTCTAGACATAGGAGGAAGAACTGAAGAAATAGGGCTTCATAAGTAAGCATAATTGATGATGTTGAGGAGAAAAATATGCCTTCAAGGAATGAGTGTTTTTAAATGTGAAACTGTTGGATTTATGTCAGTGTGAATTATATGACCAAGCATCAAGAAATTTGTTGATGTATACAAGCTGATGAGAGAGAATAGTTGTTTCACACACCAGTCTCAAGTCTACCTAGACTCCTCTAAACTTGAGCCATCATGGGCATAGGGTAAAATGTGGACTTTGAGATGAAGATATGTAACAATGTTCTTTTACAGACACACACATCTTCTCAATGTACAGGAGCTTTGTTCCCTTTGGACTACAGGCAGGGGAATACTGTTAATACAGTACACATCTGTAAGTTATTCAGCTCCTGGTGCTGACAAAATCAGGCAGAGGGGGTTTCAAAGTGGCGATGTTGAGTAATTTCTGTTTTGCTTTACGTTTTCTGGCTAGATATTCCAGATGTCACAGGCTCAAAAACTGGCCTCACACCCCATCTCTGTAACACTGGCAGTCTTGAGAAGCCAAACCAGGAGAATACTAGGTCTAGCTCAGCTTGGGCCAAAACATACTCCTGCCTAAACAATTTTTTAAATGCTTCCATTCTGTTTTATTTAGTAAATGAATATGCTGTATCTCTATTTGAAATTCTACAGTAAGTTGAGAAAGGATTCTGTGAATTGATTTGCTGGGTTATATTCTGATCTTTTAAAAAATAATTTTAAAAATTGAGATTGTAATATAATTACATCATTTCCTCTTTCCTCCATATAAACCCTTCTATGTACCAACCCAATTGCTCTCTTTCAAATTCATAACCTCTTTTTCTTTAATTGTTTATATATATATATTAGCCTTCTCAATATGTTAATTCTGTGTGTGTGTGTGTGTGTGTGTGTGTGTGTGTGTGTGTGTGTTTGCAGGGATGACCATTTGATATCAGATAACTAATTGGTGTGCTCTACTCTAGGGAAGACCATTTCTCCTGCTCTCAGGCTCCCTTAATTGATTTTAAAACTTTGTGTAGGGTTGAGGTCTCATGAGCCTTCATCCATTCATGTTACCTGTCTATTGGTATTCAGGTAATCTTTAGACAGCCATGTTGGTGAGACTTCATGACCTTAGCTTCTGGTATACTATTCAGTTGTTCAGAAAAATGAAATATCTGGGTGGCACATGCATTTAATCCCAGCCCTCGGGAGGCAGAGCCAGGTAGATCTCTGTGAGTTTGAGGCCAGCCTGGTCTACAGAGTGAGATCCAGGTCAGGCACCAAAACTACATGGAAACACCCTCCTCAAAAACCCCTGTCCCACAAAAAATGAAATCATGATTTGCAGGCAAATGGGTGGAACTAGAAAAGATCATATTGAGTGAGATAACTGAGACCTAGAAAGACAAATGTTGCATGTTCTCTCTCATGTGAGGCTCCTAGCTCCAAATCTTCAGATGTGAGTATGTAGCCTGGAATAACTATAAGCAATTAACAATTTTTGGGTAGGAAAAGTGGTTTAAACAGGCAACCAAGTGCAGCAGCGATAACCTATAAAGCTTTGGTTGTCTCTTGAACAACTCTGACCATCAACTTAGAAAAAATATTCTTGGTCTGGTGTTGGGGTTTTTTGTTAGATGGTCTTTGGCTCATAAGAAATTTTCATTTAAAACATAAATGAATATTTATACACAAACATACGTGCATTACAGGTATTTTTAGGTAGACAGTTGATAGTTTGATTCCTTATAACTTCTTCAGACACCCTTACTGTTATTTTGCCCTCCTTCCTTTATTCAGTATGTATCCCTCCTCCTCTCTAACTGGAGCTCTTCCTAGTTCCCCACCTTCCCTCAGATCACTTGTACTCTGCTGTTCCCCTCTCTATTGCACCCTGCTCCCACAATAATTCCATTTTTTTAAAGAAGAAATTTATACTTTATTTTATAACTCTGGGAGGATTCCCAAATAACAAACATGTGTCTTACATATAAACAATTTGGTTAGATTTAGATTAAGGGCTGTCATCTCTTTCATGGTCTGCGACTTCTTCAAAGTATTCTAGAAACATTGCAAGCCTGATTAGCAGCAAAGTGTCACCTAAACAGACCTCCCTCCTTCCCTGGACATATGTGCGCGCGCGTGCGCGCGCGCACACACACACACACACACACACACACACACTATGGTAAAATTGAGAACTTAGCTAAATGAAACAAAAACCCTGTTGACAAAAGACCCACTTTACAAGGATTTCATAACACCGTGTTTCATATTATAGTCCCAAGCTGAAAACTATTCAAATTCCCACCAACTTATAAATGGATAAACAGATTTTATTATTCCCATAAAATACAGAGTTACTCAGCACAAGTGGAGTGACCTATGGAGACCTGAGGACATGTGAGCTGTGAATCTTTCAGGCGTGTTGAACAAAGGAAGGGACATAGAGTACAAACCCTGTGATTCTGTTTCACAGAGTGCCATGATAAAATCAGAAAATCATTGCCTGTACTGAGCAACTGACTGCAAGGGGACTTAGTAAGATAGGCTGGGTGGATGGGATGCTCCAAATGGTGGTTACTGCCTTAACAACACAGGAAAATATATTTAATGATCAAACAGTATACTTAAAATGTGTAATTTCATCATATATAATGTATGTATTCATATATATATATATATATGTGGATATATATGCATATTGTACTCTTGTACTTCAGCTTAAGAAATCTCATTAAGTAGATGAGAAAAATGTATTTAGAACTGGTTTACTGTATAGGAATTCTATTATCCTCAAAATTATCTGTATTTTACTGGCTCAGACAGGGAGTAAATTATAATGGCTTTCTAAAGCCCAGCTTCTTTGCTGTTTGCTGGAGTGTTTTCCTTTAGCCAGCAGGAAAGGGATATGCAGCATTATTGTATTTGTGTTGATGAGACTCATTCACATATGCATAGGGGGCATGATTAGTTATAGGGATAAGGACCAACAATGTCTGCAAAGGCTAGTGATTAGCTCAGTGGAAGTCCAAGTGGTCATATGACTATTTAGAGACCCCCTTCCTTCACAGCTTCTTTCTTTTATTTAGCAAAATAATTTAATAATCATCATATCTCTTATATTTAGTTATCATTTCCCACTTATGTAGTATATTTTGCCTTTTAGTTGGCTTTACATGAGGTTGACAGCTATTTTCAGTTTGTCAAGTTTAATTAAAACCAAAAACTACAAGGGAGTGCCCCAGGAACGCTCCCTATTGTTGTATACACATTTTGTCATTCTTTTGACCTGTTTTTTTTTTTTTTCTGTATTAAGTAGTTTTCCACTTGTTTACTATAAAGTCATTAATCTTTACTTTTGAAAAGCCATCATCTTTCTGAAAACTCCACAAATCTCATTGTAAAGTAGATTAATTACTCAACAAATATAAGGGATGAACCAGAATGGAAAGTCCAGTCAAACACTTGAGATTTCTGAGTCTAGAGTTGACTCAGCACCAGGTGAGTGGCTATCGAGGGGTTGTTTGTTCTTCCATGGTTACTGGCTGGAGCCATTTCATGCTAAGTAGAGAGTTGAAAGGATCAATCAAGACGGTCTATTTTCTGAAGAACACCTGCGAAGAGCATTTCATTGCTAAAGGTCATTATTTTCATTATGATGACATAATGAAAACAGAGCTATTGATGGAAGTCCAACAATAAGAACTTATGATCATCAGCTCCTAATATCTATGTCCCAGATTGTTAAAAAGGAAAAAAAAAAGGAACAAAAACATGTGAACTTGGAAGACATTAAATGAATGGTGCAAGGATGGATTATGTCTAATGCAAGAAATCCCCAAAATGAGAATGGTATAATTTTGAACTTTGATAAGTGTTACAAAAAGATGGAGCTTAACTTTTATATCTTATAGTCTGATCATCTTTGTGATGCTTAAACTTAAGCTTATGCAGCAGATGTCTTGCTATAAGGATCTGTGACAACAGCTTGGTGTCGTTGACTGTGTATCTACTGACTAGGAAAATGATTTCTTCTCATAGAACTATATGCATGTTATGAGGTATGAAAGATACAGTGGTACCTGCAACCTAATCTGTGTGATGAGAGAACAGGGAAATGGATGTATCTTTCATGTTTCAAAACGACTGTCCTTTATTTGTATTTTAGTAGTCTTGGCAGAAAGCTGGAAAAGACAGGGTGCTTATCCCATAGACTTATTTTCTCTCAAGAATCAATCTTAATTTGGCTTTCCCACAACTGAAAACAGTTAAAGTTATTTTATTTACTTTTATTGTTGCTCGTAATACAAGGTAGAAGACAATATTTTTTACTTAACTGTTGCTGAAACCAGGAGTGTTTGAACCCAAAATGCAAGGTTGTGTTCTTTTTCAACCATTTGTAGAGCCAGGTTATTTTTTTGCTATGGACAGATATATTCATTAGACCTCAGGGTTTTCTGTTGTGCCTAAATCGTATCCCTGACTCATGATTAGTAATTTTTAAATTTCAACTCCATTTATGAAAAAGAGGGACTGTAAAAACCATTATTTTATGAGCCTTACCATCAGTTATAAAGGGTCATATTACCAGCATTTAATTTAAATCTTTATCAATAAATTTCACCCATATAATTTTCTTAGCCATTGAAGTAATATTTCACAGAATTATATATTGCTTTACTCTCATATTTCATGGCTCATATATAGATAATAAGCTTTATTACCATAATATGAAGTACAATTAGCAAAAGTTTGAAAACAGATAAAATCTATCCATTGCTGGACCCATATCCAGTACATCTTACAGAGGAAGCTGTGAGAGGATGTCAATCTATCAACTGTAGATGGTTAGGAGTTACTGGTAGACCTCTGTAGCAATCTAAGCTCTTCAAGTTAAACTTCCTCCTGACCTCGAATGTTATTCATAGCAGAGTCATTTTCTTGTCATACAGAATCAACATTTCAAAGATTATCTCTGACACCTTCTTGGCAGCAACTGTGTGAAATCTAGCCTGCTGCTGTTGTGGTGCCTACCATCTTTTGTTTATCTTTTTTTATTTTTTATTTTTTGCTTTTAAGATGCACTTCATTGTAGTGCGGGCCTTTGGTACTTCTTTTCTTGCCTTTCATGATGGTAGAGACGACGGATGGCACTGGTAATCTAGCAAGACACCACTTTCATACCATAGTTTCTTAAAGTGTGATTTGCCTGGAACTTGGACGCTTTTAATTTCTGAATTAAGTAGGGCCCTTACTGACTAGCACTCGAGGTTCTTCTCTGTCATGGTTTATCAACTAATATTTTCAAAAACATTTTTATTGCTTATATATATATAGTCTAGGGCATGAACAGATTGGGAAACATTTTTCCTCTCCTGGCATTCCATATGCATTCCTGTTTCCATATTATGGTGTTTTTTGTTTTTCACTCTGTTATGCTTCTTTGTAACCAAATAAAACCTTCTTCATATTAAGACATTTTTAAATACTTCCTTATACAGGCAATATGTAAAACAAGGCTAGACACCTAAGTAGGGGCTTTCTTCCTACCCAGCTACCCATGCTATAGCATTTTAAAATTAAAAACAGAGAAGTCAAGTATTTTTACAGATCTCTGTTTTCCTCCATATCTTCTTTGGAATGTCACAGGAATTTGTATTTATTGAATGTTTGTTGACATGCTATACTTTATGATTATTAACACATTTATATTTTTTCGATGTTTGTTGCTGGGCCTAAAGTTCCAGGGTGTGTCTTTATTTTTATGTTCTGCATAAAACATAGAGAGTCCACCTTTTGTGCTAGGGATGAATAAAAGCACAGAATGTAAATTAAGGGAAGCATTTGTAAGTAGGACTAGCCCTCCTATCTATAGACTTGATGTGAGTAAACTCAGCAAGATACAACTTGCATTTTGGTTATACTGGGAGCAGAACTACTTGACTTACCTGGCAGGCTGTTAATTTTGGTGGCTTATTGTGTGTTTCATTAATTTCATCTTTCTAAGCCGTTGTCATTTACTATCCACACGGAATTTATTTCAGGATCCCAGGGGGTATCAATCTATAGATGCTCCACTCTTATATAAAATGATATAGTACTTGCATATCACTCAAAATCTTCCCACATCCTATAGAGTATATCTAGGTTACTTATGATATTTTATGTGTTGTTAATACTATGTAAGTAGTTATAATATCTTGTTTAGGGAATAATGACCAGAAAAATGGTCTGTACACATTCAGTACAGAATAATTTTGTTTATTGAATATTTTTGCTCTATAATTATTAAGGGACAGCTACACCTAAAATTATATTAACCTTATGGAAGATTTCTCAAGCAGTTGATCATATCAGAATCCTAGATTTGGAGACAACATGTCTAAAAATGGTCATGAAGTTTGCTTCCTGTGTTTTCCTGGCGGAGCCCTCCCTGAGGCACTATATTACTTGCCTCTGGCTCTAAGGCACCTCTCTCCCCTTTTCCTAGGAGATCAGAAGTACTAGAGCCTTTACCCAGCCCCACCTTTCACATCCCAAGAGGCTGAAAGTTTAGCCAAATCTTGACTTGAAGCTCCATAGGAGTATGTGGAGTTGGAACTTAGGGTTGTTATTAATTTTTTAGCTATGTTACGAGTTGGCCTGGGGTTATAACTGAATTTTATATTATCTCCATGGGGAAATAATTTTAAAATCCAAATAATGAACTTGAACCACATTTTTTGAAACATGATGAATTAATATATTTTAGCTGAGTTTTAAACTTATCAAAGACAAGATATATGGAAACTCCTTGCCCCATTCTTTAAATTAAGACTAAAATATAATTTTCTTTATTTATGTCATTATTAGACACATTATGCTAATGTTTCAATTTTTTTTGTCAGGTCTCTTTCCACATAAGTATTTTTAAATTTAAAATACAACTTATCTATCTTACAATTAATTAACATTTTAGTTTTTGTAACTAGAACTTCATAGGCTATTCATATAGAAAGATGTTATTATATCTTTGGATCAGTTACTGGAAGGTATGCATAAAAATAATAAAAAACAAGGCTTTACACATGAATGGTGTTCATAATACTTTAATACCTGTGTACAGCAGAAAAACAAAATAACAGCTAAATTCCATTAATAAAGAATAATTTTACAAACAATGGCACATTAACTACAGTTGTGTACTGGGTGGCTTTGTGTGTCAACTTGGCACAAGCTGGAGTCATCAGAGAAGTGGGTGCTTCAGTTGAGGAAATGCCTCCATGAGATCCAGCTGTGGGGCATTTTCTCATTTCGTGATCAGTAGGGGCGGGCCTAGCCCATGGTGAGTGGTGCCATCCCTGGGCTGCTGGTCCTGGGTTCGATAAGAAGGCAGGCTGATCAAGACACGGGAAGCAAGCCAGTAAGCAGCCCCCCTCCATGGCCTCTGCATCAGCTCCTGCCTCCAGGATCCTGCCCTACTTGAATTCCTGTCTTGACTTCCTTCAATGATGATCTGTACTGTGGAAGTGTAAGCCAAGTAAACCCTTTCCTCCCCAACTTGCCTTTTGGTCATGGCGTTTTGTTGCAGCAATAGAAACCCTAACTAAGACAAATTGTAAGGTAGAAATGCACAGGTTTGCAATAAGATATCAATACTAAATATTGGGTAGGCCATGTTTGCAAAATAGACATCTATCTAGGTGAAGGGAACGTGACATGCAGGCATTAAAATAGAGGCAAGGGGATTAACAATACTAGCTCTGCAAAAACATGCCTTCAAAGCAATTCTACTTGATTTTTCCACAAGTACCTTCTGGAGCTCTAATGTGGGATGGTTTGCAGCAGTGCCTCAGCATGAGGCAGGAGAGGAGAGACTAAAGTGAAAAATCCTAGTCATCCTTACAGCATGAGAGAAGTAAGCCCATCCCTATCTGGGCTTCATGTGCAGAACAGAGCACAAGAGAAAAGCCGAGGATCTACAGGCATGGCAGAAGAGATGATCCTCCATACATTGTCACCCATTCGTTGTCCTTATCCCTCCCCCGACACACCCTGCCATTCAACTCAGCTGGTAACCCGGATGTTTTTGACTCTAACTCACAAGGTCATGAGATTCTCTCATCTCCATCTCCCTCCCAGAAGCTGCCAGGTTTTACAGCCTTGCCAGCCCGTTGTCTCTCAATAAAAATAGTCATCTTGCTTCTTTCTGAACTGCCTTTAAATTCCATTATAAAGAATACTAAGAACCCACCAAAGGGAATCCCAATACCCAGCCACAAGGACAAACTAAAAACATTTTTCTTTTCCTCTGTATCCTGCCCAGTAAAACATGTTATTCTTACCAAGTGACTCCTAATTGTGTTTCCCTTTCTCATCCTTGTTACAAGTTGTAGATTTTCAAAGCCACATACCAAAACACATGGACATTAAAACATAGTGAGAATTTTAGAAAGAAAATCAGCATATCTCATTGTGCCTAATTATTTACAGTATCATAATTTCTCAGACTTTGGACTGTTTTTGCCTTTGAATATGGCTCAAGACGGGTGTCACACTGAAAGCGCCTGCGCTCTCCACACACAGAACAAAGTTGTTTTGTTCTTATGTGCCCCCTGACTGTTCACTGAGCTTTCAAATTAATGGTGCAAGAACAAATTCATTCTATGAGACTGAGGTCATCTGTTATCAGAACTGTTATTAGGTGGAGACAGACCTCATGTCTGAAGTGATCACATCTGCAGAGGGGGTCATACAGTGGAGCTGGGAGAAGAGAGCTCACTGTGTGCATACAAGGAAGAGTGGCCTCGTTGGCTGGGGACCCTTTGTAAACTTTTGGGTTTGCATGTACATTCACATACTTTTGATTTGTGCGTTTTTCACATCAAGAATCTTCTAAAGACAAATTGACATAGATCATTGTTTCAAAAACTGATAACGTCCAGAAAAGTCCTAGTCCATCATTTAATGATTCAATACCAAATCCTGGGTGTTGTGAAAGTATTATTTCTCAGCTTGGTCTGATTATGAAAGACAAGGATCCTGTCTTTAATATTTTTTGGGGGGTATTAACTTTGTTGTGTGCAGATGTAACTCATCTGTCAGTGGGGAGATTATGACTTTTCTCAAAATATTTTATTGTTAAAGCCTCATAAAAATCCAAGACAAAGCAAACGGAGCGTAATTTCATGACAGGAAAAAATGAAAAAGAGGAATTCTTTTAAAATAATTCCTTTTTTCAGCTCTAGAAGGAACTAGAAAAATGGCAGCAGAAATTTTTTTGTAAACTAAAAAATCCCCAGATTCAAATTTAGTCAAAGGAGCTCACTTTCCATGGTAGGAATTGTTGTTTCTGAGTTCAGTATGGAAATCAGTGAAGAAAAAAAAAACCCAAAAAACAGATTGTTGTCAATGCGTTAAACTTCTGCAGCTGAGCTCTGTCACTCAGTTCAACTTGAACATAAATTATTAGACACTTAAAGGGAATTCCATGAAGTTCTCTGTAATGGTCTCCTGCAACCTTGTTTGGTAATAAATGCAGATTTCTTTATATCCTCTCCTTTCTTTCTCTGCAGAGGAGATTAAATAACCATGAGTTCAAAAGTCTGTTATTTCTGTAAAAAGTGAAATTTGAAAATTAGTTTCTCACTATCCTTTCTGTTTTTTCCTCTGACTTTTTAGGGAATATTTGACTTTAAATATCTCTTTGGAATGATCACTAAATAACACCAATAGAGAACTTAATGTTCTTCAAGGGAAAGAGTTCTGTATTTTAAGGTAGAATCAAACTTGATCAGTACTAACAATGCTACTTTGTCTTGCATATTATTTTTTGGTGTGCAGACACAGGTTTTATTTCACCAACTGACCAACTGCTCAGATTAAACACCCCACCACTGCCACCACAAAAAGAAGTGAATTCATTTCCTTCCTTCCTTCCTTCCTTCCTTCCTTCCTTCCTTCCTTCCTTCCTTCCTTCCTTCCTTCCTTCCTTCTTTCCTTCCTTCTTTCCTCCTCCCTCCCTCCCTCCCTCTCTCTCTCCTCCCTTTCTCTCTATCCTCTCTCTCTCTCCCTCTTCTCTCTCTCTCTCTCTCTCTCTCTCTCTCTCTGTCTCTCCCTCTTGTCTTCTGTCATCATTTCTTCATTTCCTTTAGACACAAATTCCCTAAGAACCTGACAGTATCAAACCAAGGGTGTGAAATACCACCCAACCACCCAACCACACATGATTATTATTTATTTCACCTGTATCACTAAAATCAGGGATGTGATTTTTTTTAAAACTTAATTTTAAACTCAATGCAATTTCTCCACCATGCTTTACTTATAAGGAGTTCCAAAGAAATACTCTATACCAGTGGTTCCTTTCACCCCTTTACTTGTTGTTATTATTATTGTTGTTGTTGTATGTGTGTACATGTGCTTTTACCCGCTGAACCATGTCCCCAGCCCATATAACAGAGGTTCTTAAAGTGTGATCTGGCCTTGAGTCTAACGGGAAAATAGCATGGGTGAACTTTGTGAAAATGCACATTTGGAACTCCATCCTAGACCTACTAAACAGAAATTCAGGGGTGGACCCTATAGGTCTGCTTTTACCAGTCCTCCATGCAACATAAAGGTCAGAGGGCCACGGTTTTAAAAATGTTAGTCACTGCAGTTAGAATTTAGGCCAACATGGCTTAATTCCCACCCTCCCTCCCTGGAATACCTAAGACGTTAACCCAGCACTTTCCGGGTATTTATGTCTGCACCCTCTCCTTGACTACCTGAAATAGTGTGGAACACTGCACAGGACGTGAGCTCTGAAGACCACCTGTGAGCTGGAACAGTTGGTTTTATTACTTGTAAGTTGCATGCACTTAGGAAAGCTACTACTCTGAAATGGGGTTCCAAGAGCTCCAAACTCCTTGGATCACGGAGAAATAAATGAATCTACCTAACGTTTTCAGTGCAGTCTGACTCCAAAGGAAGTACCTAGGATGCATCATGCCTTTTAGTCTCAGTCCGTGCAGTGATTAGCACAGTGAATACGTGTGCATTGTTTTGGAAAATGTTGTAAGTTTTAGTCAAGGACTTTGAAAATAATCTTCTGGGGGAAAACAACCCATTTAGAAGACTTTGCAGTTGCGGTATGCAATGTCCATGTCCCGTTAACAGGTTCCTTTCATTCTAAATGTTTATTTTGTGTTAATAAAATTATTTGTTAATAATAAAGGCAAGCATAAAGAGTATGTTGTTCTTGGTAATTTGTTTGAAAAGACTGTTCACTTTTTTTTCTAAAACTTTCACATTTAAAAGTGAAGAAAATAGGTTATTTACTTTCTGGTCAATCTACTGTCATATCACTCTCCTTCCTGAAAAAAAGAAAAAAAGAAATTTAGCAAGTGAGTTTAATATAAATCATCTAACAATGCATTCTATCCTTGTTAAAAAAAAAAAAAAAGCCTTCATGATTTGCTTGTGAGCAACCCAAAGAGACATGTGCATCACCAGTAGACTTTTTGCACTGAGTTGTTTTTTTGTTTTTGTTTTTGTTTTTTCTCATTTAAGCACAGTACTCTGGTACTTAACATTAGGCATTTCCAGGTACTCCTTAAGAGTGCAGGCTCCTCATGAGTTGGCCTGAGTGCTGTGCAGCAAGCATGGATGCCCTCTGTTGTAGGAGCTTCACTTCTGTCCACACCCCAGAGCCCACAGAAGCATGCTTCTTTCAGTCTCTCCCAGACTCAGGCTAGGGAAGAGTGTCTTTCTGGGAGACTCTTTCTATTTCCTGCAGCGATCATTTTAAAAGCAGAACAATAAGGGGTTACAGATGAAGCAGTGAAAACATTTCTTTCCCCATGATGGCCTTCTTAGCCAAAGGGGCTTATGCAAGCTGGAAAGGGGTGGGAGTGAAGACAACCACGTCTTCCTTTATTCATGAAAACCATATTAAGGAAAGGGCTTTCCCTAACCTTCTCAGTAGTACACCAGGCCACCAAATCCTTCCTGTCTGCTGCTCAGCCATGAAACAGATGATGTGTTCAAGTGTTGCCTGGCCTTTCCCTCCAGGAAAAGAAATAAAACATCGATATGAAGAAGTCAGTTTTGATTTATCAAAAACTCATAGTAGTGAGTGCATTTAGGGGCCTTGCACATGGACCGCGTTTTATATGCCTTTCGGTTGTGCATTTGATATATTGAGAAGGAGGCATTCATAATATACTCTTTTCTTTTCTCAATCTGCAACTTTAAAGCAGACTTCTAGCTTGAAAAGTCATTTTCAATTTATTACACATTGGAGGAACCAAACCATAGTCCAATAATTTTATTAGGGCATAAAATCCTTGCCCCTGTAAAGGATGTTCAAAATTTGTTTCAAAAATGCTGCTTAACGGTATATTTACATACGCAGGCTTGTTCAGTGGTTTTGCTGTGTGAGTTCAAAAGTAGAACTTCTCTTTGCCTAGAGTTTGGAGTAAGGGCAGATATGGCTTTGAGCCTCTTGAACATAGCAGAGGAGTCAATAGAAAAGAGAAGCAGGAATGAAACTATCAAACTAGTGTTTCCAGTTGTCTTGGCCTTCCCATCTAAGGTCCAACCTTTGCCATCCCTCTGCATCAAGGTTGAAGAGACAGATATACTGGTTCTGCTTTTTCTGCCCTCCTTCCCCTCCCGCTCCTCCCTTGAATCTTAGGACCCCTTTAAAGCATGTGGTTCAAAGACCCGCCCCAGTGAAAAGCACTGTGTCTTTGTAGGCTCAGTGAAACATGTCCTGCAGCCCATGGGCATTGTGGGGAGCTTTCTGTGACCTCATCTTGCAGAGTCAGAAATGAAAAGGGAGCTTTCTGTTCTGTGTTTGCCTGAGTTGTGCCATCAGCACCCTGTGTGAGGAAAAGGCAGTTGGCCTCCAGCAATGATAGGGCCCTCTGAAGAGATGCAAAGAAGTCTTTCGGGAGATGCTGTCAATTTGTCCTCTTGTTATATCCTTGGAGGAAAATAAAACCTGAAATGCAGTCTTATTCCCTGCATATGGGTATAGATATCTCTTTAAAAAAAAAAAATTGAAAGCAACAGTATTGACGGTTTATTACCAGCAGAGTTAATGGAGCAGGATGACAGATGAAAGCAAATGCCCCCTCCCCCACGTTGGGTAAACTGCTTTTTTATTTTTAGTACACTTGTGACTAAGTAGAAAAATATGTATTACCACCTCTTTCCCTCCCGTATTAACTAATCATCTTTATTCACAGCTTGTGGAATTTGGCACATTTTCTGGTTAGCTTTTTTTTTTTTTCTGTCTAATTGTTGCATCATATTTTTAATGAGATGTGAAAAAAAAGGCTCCCTTCAAATAGCTAACTGCATTTTTGTAAATCAGTAGGACTGTGGCATTCTGTTGTGTTAAGAACCCCGTGAGGAGATAATGAAATATAAACCTCTAGAATAACATGACAGATGTAAAATGTAAATCATAAATATTTTTAAAAAAGAAAAGGCATCAAAAATATGGGCAGTAACATACAATTCTTATGAAAACAAATGGACCAGAATTAGGTATCACAATCTGAATGATTGCCCATTAGTGATTATGAAAATAACTCTATCTATAGCATATTTAGGTGTTGTGAAAGGCTCAAACATTACTTCTATGGCAGAGGCCATTGTTGCCAGCATAGTCATGAGCACATGGAAAGGACTAGAATATCAATGATATTTCTTCTAATTCAATTCACAGATATTTAATTACATATAACTATTACATGGTATTACATGGGCACTGGTATTCTTTTATTTTTAATAAAAGGAAAATTTGCAAACCATTGACTAGATGACCTTGATTGGTTCTCTGTTGTCCACTAAACCAGAATGTTTTTTGTCTAGGATGTGTTTTTGTGTCTTTTGTGAAGGAAGCGTGGCTTAGGCAGAGTTGACATTCTGCTGGCTCTCATAATGAACCACCTCATTCTAAGACATTTTCTCTAGGAAATGATTTCCTTTCCTTATAAATCTTGCTGAGGTCCTTGGATGTTGTGTAGACAGAAAATATTATCATTTACTGAGAACCAGGAATAATTGCTTTTGCAAAAGGCAGAAGATAGTATTTGTGTAGCACGAATCTTAAAAATTCTTATTAATAAAAACAAATCCGAGGCCAGGTATGGGGTAAATGCTGGAAGGTCAGAGAAACAGAACAGGCCACAGCCACCTCACCTTTCCAATTCCTCAGCTGATCCTGTTTCTTCAGACTCTAAGCCTCTTTGAGTCCCCATCCAGAATGAATCTTAGCTGAATTGTTGCTCAAAGCCTAAAAGCTTAACCAGCCAAAAGCTTCTAGTTTCTGGTCTTCAAGCCTTACATACCTTTCTGCTTTCTGCCATCACTTTCTGGGATTAAAGGCTCTTGGTACCACCATGCCTGGCTGTTTCCAGTGTGGCCTTGAACTCACAGAGATCCAGGTGGATCTCTACCTCTGGAATGCTAGGATTAAAGGCGTGTGTGCCACCATTTTCTGGCCTCTCTATCTAGTGGCTGTTCAATTCTCTGACCCCAGATAAGTTTATTAGGGTGCACAATATTTTGGGGAACACAATACCACCACATATTTGGATTATGTTCATTGGTTCTTATCTTTGGGGCTGTATGTACATGAGTGAGAATATCCCTGAGCCTCTATTGTCTGAGAGAAACAAGGGGAGGGCAGGGATGGTGGCCCAGAGGAGCCTATGAACCTCCTGGAGGATGATTTTGGTCCTGGGGCTTGGAGAGGTAAACATGTGGCAATGTCAGGGTGCTGTGGAAGTATTTTTGAAGTCTTGCTACACTAGGCAACTGAGTATAAATGTAGTGTGGCATTTAGTTACTGACTGACAGAATTTCTGTGTCACAAGCTGTACAGCGCAGATTGTCACCAGTATCCACCATGCAGGAGAAGAACATGATCCTGTCCCCTCCTCTCAAATTTCAGAGTAAAGGAAATACATGACGCAAGATGTTGTGGAATAGAGTATCACTTTAACTATGTGAAGGTGTGTTACATTTGTTATGCTGCAGTTGTTTAATTGCTTAAGGATGTGCTGCTGTTTTTACCTTGCCTGCCTAAGGCACCTGACTGGTCTAATAAAAAAGCTGAATGGCCAATAGTGAGGCAGAGGAGGGGTAGGCAGACCTGGTGGGCAGAGAGAATAAATAGGAGGAGGAATCTAGGCTTGAGAGAGAGGAGAGAGAGAATGAGGGAGAAAGAGAGGGAGATGTCTGGAGCCAGACAGATGGACACAGAGTCGGACATACAGAATGAAAGAAAGATAAAAAGTCCAGTGGCAAAAATGTAAATGAAGAGAAACAGTTTAATTGAAGTTAGAAAAGCTAGCCAGAAACAAGCCTAAACTAAGACTGAGCATTCATAGCCAGTAATAAGTCGCCTTGTCTTTATTTGGGAGCCGGTTGGTGGCCCAAAAGAAAGCCTGAAGCAACAGCAAGACTTGACAAAGATCATGGTGAACTATTTTCATTCTTGAATGTGTAAATTGGTCAATGTTTCATTGAGCAGACTCCTCACCCTGAGAATAAATTTGGGTAGAATGGAAGACCCAGATGAGTATAGAAAGGGCCCTGTGCTGGCCTGATGGCTTCAGTTCCTCACCAAGCGTGTGTGTGTGTGTGTGTGTGTGTGTGTGTGTGTGTGTGTGCGTGCGCGCGCGCCATGCTCCCAAATGAACTTTACCGTTCCCTAGTTGTTTGCACTGTCAAACAGTGAGGTCTGGCTGACCTCGACTGTCAGCTTAGGTGCCTTCCCATACTAGTGTGCATCAGACTGAAGAGGGTGTTCTAGTCAGACCCATCTGTTGGCTCACCTCTCCCACTGTTCTGCTACAACTTCTGGGAATTGAGAAATATTAGTTAATGGCCTCTTTTTTTTTTTTTTTTTGAGAATGGAGCCAGTAATACATCTGTTATACCATAGGTTGTAGGAAACAATACATTATCATGTTTAGGAACATTATAGTTTGTCATTGTTGAGAGATGAGGAAATTGCCAGATTGCCTGAGATGGGGAGATTGAAAAGCTCATTGAGTTGAAGAAATTGAGAAGTTATTGGTTTGCTCATCATCCTATTAGAACTAAGTGTCAGGGAGGAACCTCAGTGGAAGCTTTCTGTCCTGGTTCTGTGTCCACATGTCCTCTCTGTCATTCCTCTGAGTTCAGATATACCTGGTGACTTTTATATGGATAAAACAATGGCATGTATTGAAAGTGAACTTGTGTAAGTGATTTGTCATTGCTGATGGGGGATAAGTGTTTCTAATAACTGCTATCAATGAGTTTGTCAGGTTTTTCTGTAGACGTTTTAGACTATTGCCAGGAGAGCTTAAGATACAACAACGGAACGTGAAATTCTAAAAATAAATAACATGGTCACTAGAAGAAAAATATAACATCCCTAGACAAAAATGAAATAAAGAATTTTAGGGAGAGTGTGAGAAAGAGTGAGAATATTTCATGTTAAAAGCATAAAAATCAAAGCAGAGCACTTAGTGATAGGGACATGATGATGGAGAAAGAAAACAGAGTAGAAAGCCAAACTATTATTCAAAATCAAAGCAGAGCACTTAGTGATAGGGACACAATGATGGAGAAAGAAAACAGAGTAGAAAGCCAAACTAGTACTCAGCATCACCCGATATGGTGGCTTGACCATTCAGATCACCTAGTCTATAGCATCCTGTGTATGGAGCGGTAACGTGGGTCTGAATCTTGACAAGCAGAAGAAGCCCAAGTATTTGTGGACCCGGGGCTGGGGATAGCAAGGGTAGTTTACCAGGAAGTGTGTCTTGGTCCAAAGCAAAGCAACGCTGTCAGCCATAGAATATTCTCCTAGCTGTCCCTCCCTGATGGCAGCGTCAGGTAGTAACAAGAAAGTCTTGTAGCTGGAGTGTCGCTGAGGGTCTCTAGCATGAGGTCACCGTTTGAATCAGAAGAATCTGAAAGTCCTTTGCCAAGATTCATGATTCTATGATTGTTTTGGTTACACCTTATTTATCTTTCATATTCAAAGTCCTACTGATTTTCATAAACATCCCTCAATACCCACCAGGGAAGAGTTGAGGTTACAAAATATGATTAGCCATGACAATCTTTTGAAAAAGTAATGAGACGAAGTTCAAGTGATCTATTTTAGAAGGAAAAATAAAGTATGAGATTCTTCAGAAAGTGCTGTTGTATAAATCCATGGGAATCATAAACCTCAGAAGAATGAATTAAAAATTGGCAATGGACATACACACATGTAGGAATCTATCTGTCGCAAATGCATGATCTTAGCAGGTGAAAAAGTTTATGCAGAATACAGTAATAAGAAAACAAAAGGCATGAATAAAGAACTCCAAAAGGCTAGGGCCATGACTTTGTGGATAAAGTACTTACCCTATAAATGTTACAACTAAAGTTCAGATCCCCAGAACCTACATTAAAAATGCTAGTGGGCTTGGCACCCTTCCTGTAATCCCACAGGAGGCAAAATTAATAATGGGGAAGAAAGTTAGGTAAGAGAAAGATTGGAACGGATGAGAATAAACATCTAGATGAGAAAAAATAAAGCCTACATCATAAGTGCTGAGAATCAGGCTGTATAGGAGGAGCCATAAGAAAAGCTTTAGAATTAGGAAGAGAAAGATTGAACACCTGAGAAGATAGAGTGGGCTTCAAGGAAATGAGAAACAGGAGGAAAGAGAGTGTTGGAGACTTCAGTTGCAAGGAGGCCTGTCTTGATTATTAATGACTCCCAATGCAGAATTGGTAAATGAGCCAGATATCAGGCATCTGAGGCACAGATTCAGGAATTTTGTGGCAAATGGAACTGAAGTAATAAAAACTGTTGAAACTGCAAAGGCAAAAAGTATGGAGAAAAAGAGAAGACTTCTGACCTGTGCTGTGCACAGCAGGAGAATATAGGGGTAAAGGAGGAAGAGGTCATCAGAGGAGATGAGAAAAGAGTGTAATGAGTAAAGGAGAAACCAAGAGTGAATGAATACAGGAGAAACCAAGAGTGAATGAATACAGGAGAAACCAGGAGTGAATGAATACAGGAGAAACCAGGAGTGAATGAATACAGGAGAAACCAGGAGGGAATGAATACAGGAGAAACCAGGAGGGAATGAATACAGGAGAAACCAGGAGGGAATGAATACAGGAGAAACCAGGAGGGAATGAATACAGGAGAAACCAGGAGGGAATGAATACAGGAGAAACCAAGAGTGAATGAATACAGGAGAAACCAGGAGTGAATGAATACAGGAGAAACCAGGAGTGAATGAATACAGGAGAAACCAGGAGGGAATGAATACAGGAGAAACCAGGAGGGAATGAATACAGGAGACACCAGGAGGGAATGAATACAGGAGAAACCAGGAGTGAATGAATACAGGAGACACCAGGAGGGAATGAATACAGGAGAAACCAGGAGGGAATGAATACAGGAGAAACCAGGAGGGAATGAATACAGGAGAAACCAGGAGGTGATGAATACAGGAGAAACCAGGAGGTGATGAATACAGGAGAAACCAGGAGGTGGTGTTTCTTAGAAGCCAACAGATGAGAATGAGAAACCAAACAGTTGAAGTTAAGAAAGCCCCAAGATGGTCATTTCTAAGGAGGATGGTAACCCAAGAGCTTCAAACATAGGTGAAAACACTGTTTTGTAAACATAAAAGAACAAACCATAGCAAGATAAGGAATTAGAAAAAGATTGCTGTTCCAAGGAACTTGGTATGATTCTTCAGTTTTCCCTTCTGGATGATTGAGGAACTTCTCTCTGCCCAGATGTACACTATTCCTCTCTACATGGCGGTTCATGCTTCTGTCAAGGATAGACTTTAACTAGGAGTGATTATATTGTCTTGGACCAAGCTTCATTAAAGGACAGAGAAGTGGATGATGGGCTGTGCATGGACGAAGCATTCAGTTGTGTCTGAAATGTTGTCCTTCAAGGAGTAGCCTTGTCTTCAGTCTGACATTGTTTCTCCTATATACAGATGAGGTCATGTTAGATTAGTGTGTACATATTTGGACCTTACTGTTTGCTGCCTGGGATTGTGAAAGTAACTGCAGTGAATTGGTTCAAATAGTTCATTTTTAGAACAGTAATAACTACACACACACACACACACACGCACACACGCACACACACACGCACACACGCACACACACGCACACACGCGCGCGCTTCTTCATGCACACAAAGTGAGGACCTTACCAACTGAGCCATCTCCCCAGCTCTGCTATTAGAGTTTTACAAGAATGTCATACTCTGTCTTTTGAAGGCTGTAATGAAAACAACCAATCATTTATTCAATTTTAATCTCATAGGAATTATGTGGGTGAATGTTGTAGTTTAACTCAAGCAAGAAAACCAAAACAAATTAGGGAAATGGCAATGGGAACATTAGTGGAGCTAATAGCTTTGTGCTGATAGCAAGTCTTCTTAAGGGAGCTCCTTTAGTCCTGGGGGATGAGGAAAGAGCAGTAGAGGCTTGAATGAAAAGGCATTTGTGAAAATTACAACCTGACTGCCCTCCTCTAAGGGAGCATCTGCCCACCAGGGGATGGGGATTATACATTCCAATGCATTCTAGTGCATTCTAGGGCATTCTAGTGCATTCCAGTATATTTCTTCAGAACTGTTCTTGACACTTTTGTATGAACTATTGCTGTCAGAACTTTGTGGGGCCTGGTCGTGGGCTCTGGACTAAGCCCTGCTCTGTGAGGAATCATATGTTGTTGTAACTCTGTTCTTACTATAAATTTCTCTGTCTGAAGCTTAGTAAAGAAGAGTAGGCCTAAAAGGGACCCTTACAGACAGAGAGACAGACAGACAGTGAATAATTCATATCTAATCAAGTCATATAAATATGATCCTTCTAGCCAGGTATGGTGGTTCAGACCCTTAATCCCAGCATATGGGAGGCAAAGGCAGGCAGATTTCTATGAGTTCGAGGCCAGCCTACTCTACAAAGTGAATTCCAGGACAGCTAGGACTACACAGAGAAACCCTGTCTCAAACAACAACAAAATCCAATCCTAAATTTATATGTATTTATGTTGAAAACTAACAAATACCCTGACAAAATATTTAATATTTGATAACCACATGCAGATAAAAAATCCAAATTTGAGATTAATAATTTAAGGTTGTTTCTTAAACTGTGTTCAGATTATTTTTGTTTACAGTTCAATGTTGTCTTTTTAAATTATGGCTCTAAATGAGAGGATTCATTATACTCCATAAATTTGGCCACTTAAATCAAATACTTCATGATTAAATAGTATTTAATGGTCTGACACTATAGCATCAAATTTACATTATTTTTTAAAAAATAAGTGTATATATGTGCCTGTGTGTTGTATGTGTATGCATGTGTGTACAGGTATATATGTGTGTGGAGGTCAGAGGAAGACATCAGGTGTCCCACTCTATAATTGTGTGTCTTATTTCCTCAAGACAGGCTCTCTCACTGAACCGGGAGCTAGGCTTGTAGGCTGCAGTTCACAGGAATCTTCTTGTCTCTGCTCCTCCACATTGTTGGAGATACAGGCATTCATAACTATTTTTTCATATGGATTCTGGGGATTTGAACATAGGTTCTCATTCTTGTGATGTTTGTGTTCTTAGCCACTGAGATATCTCCTCAGCATCAAATTTCTTTTAGATATAAAATTCTTTATATTATTGTGTGATATTTTGTTTGTGTTTTGACAAATAAAGCTTGCTTAGAGTCAGAGGAAAGAACTAGCCACTGGCTAATCATAGAGGTTTGGAAGACTGTGGAGAGAGGGGCAGGAAGTAGTAAGGCACGGCTGCCTTACTTAAATATAAGCCCAAATTTATTTTGTCTAGTTTTTAAATACAGTATGATCAACAAAATTTTACTGAAGTAATTAGCACTTTATAAGTAGTTATTAAGTAGTTTTATTAATTACTTTTTCTTGATTTCATAAGTCATTATAAAGTAGTTGCTTTTTTGTTCTTGTGACCAAATACCTCACGAGCAACTTAAGGGAGGAAAATTTTATTTTAGTTGGCCATTTGAAGAGATACTGTCCGCCATGATAGGGAGTTAGGATAGCAGGAGGTCCAGTGGTGGCATGAGCATGGGAACTACTTAATCTCTGAATAAATGAGGGAGTAGAGACAGGCTAGAAAGGGCACTCCATAAATGTTATAGCCCCCTGTTGGGCCTTACACCCCCGAAGTTTCACAAATTCTCAATACAGCGCCTGCAGCTGGAGACCAGGCGTTCAGACATCTGAGCCTGTGGGAGATACTTTACATCCAAACTGTGGCAGTAGTTAGCATTACTCCATTCATAATTTTGTAGTCCTCTAAAAGAAATAGAGTACATTGTGATTTTTAAATCATTTCCCCCTGTAGAATTGAGTAATTTAAAGTTACTTTCTCTCCAGAAACACATACTCATCCATCCATCTATTTTATTTGTTTTCTACCAGTCCTCAGCCCCCACATGTAAACTTGAAAATAATCAAAATATAAATCTAGTTTTCTTTCAAAAACTAACAAATTTCTCTTATATTTACCGTGTCTCTTCCTATCTCCTTACAGATGTGTTCCACACTTTGCAAGGTATAATTTATACTATACTAATAATCTAAATGAATGGAAGAATTTTCTATCTTTACATCCCTAAATCATCCCATCCAGGATAGTCATTAATTCTTAACCTGTGTCATCCAGCCACAGTGCAAATACACATCTCAGCATATATGGTGTGTGTGTGTGTGTGTGTGTGTGTGTGTGTGTGTGTGCACATATGAAAGTCTGCTTGTTGAGACTGGGTCTTGCTATGTTGTCCAGGCTGTCCTTAAACTAATAACTACCCTTCTGTCTCAACCTTGCCCATTCTGGGATTACAAGCACGCCCAGTTTCAGATACTAATTTTGTTTACTATTTATATGAATTTTAGGGTTTTGTGGTTGGGGAAAGGGAGAGTATAACTCAGTTGGTAGAATAACATAAATGTCTAGGTTCCTTTCCCAGTGCTACCAATTAATGATATTCTTCACATTTTTTTTAAAATAGGGTTTGCTTTTAAGAACCTAGCATCTAGCTGAGTGGTGGTGGCACACTCCCTTAATCCCAGCACTTGGGAGGCAGAGCCAGGAGGATCTCTGGGAGTTCAAAGCCAGCCTGGTCTACAGAGTGAGATCAAGGACAGGCATCAAAACTACACAGAGAAACCCTGTCTTGAAAATAAATAAAATTAAATAAAAAATAAAAAGAATCCAACATCCTTCTATGCAGAAGTTCTTCTGACACTTACCTTAGCATAATAGACCACTCAAGCAGTTAGATACAAGACATAGTCAGACAGAGACTCCCACCTAAATTATAGACTGACCATTAGCTTTAGGAGCATTCCAGCATTGAGAATACTTCCCCAAAAGTTGGAGACCTGAGGACATTAAAAATTGACATGACACACACTGAAATTAGGATTTTGCTTAGGAATTGCCAAGTATCCTTCAATCAGGGCTGACTTTGTAGATTTCCAGAAACCACATAAAAATTATTACCCCACCTCTCCTTTTCATTGCCAGGAATGAGAGCTGATATGAATCTGGCCATTTCTTGGTCTCTGCTGCTCTGTCTGAGCAACCAGATATCTCCTGTGGATTGTTGCTATCAATCTATGCTCTTCACCACGATCCTTTTGTGGTAACGAGGGCTACACACACACACACACACACACACACACACACACACACACACACACACAATGCTCTTATGCTTGGCAGTGGTGATACTTCCAGATTATCCATATGTCTAGAATGTTTTCACTTCAAGAATTATTTTGTGTTCAGAAGAAAATCTACAACGAAATGGACTGCACTATCTTTCCATTGCCAACTTCTACATTTACTATCAGGTGGCTGTGTCCGGATGACATTTCATAATGGAAACTATAGAAACCCAGTGATTTTTTTCTCCCTTCTATTCTAGTGTATTGCTTTTCTGCATAGCAGACTGAGTATGCCCTTCTACATTTGGTTGTTACACATCTGTATTGCAGGTGTCGTTGACATTGGGAATTCAGGCTCCTGCTCCAAAGACACAAATGTCTTCAAATATGAGATGTAGATGGGTGGTGCTTAATGAATATCTTATTTTACCTTGCTAATAAAAAATACTGAATATTTACCAGCACTTTTGCACATAATGGGACCAGGCTGTCTCCCCTGTAAGTCACTCCACATCTGTGGAATGAAGAACATTAGAAGTGGGAGGTAGGTTAACAAGGGGTGGTGTGCTGACGCACCAACAACCATAAAACAATATGAAATGCAGATGTATTCACAGGAAGAAGTCCATTCACAGCAATTTATATGTCGCCAAATGTTTACTAAATATTAAGTACAAATCTTTCTGCTCATTAATAACTTGTATTTTTTTAAGTACTAGTATTTGCATTTAATTTAACATAGGGGTTATTATAGTGAGAAAGTAAGAAGAAATTCATGCAGGTATTGAGATATACATATATATATTCAGGACTTATAATTGTATGAGTATCTACTGTGTAAATTCATCTTCAGTGCATCCTTATTCCATAATTAAGATGAAATGTAAAGAGATATTTCCATTCTCTTTATTCTGAAGCCCTTTAAGTGGTATCTTTTTTGTTTTGTTTTTATTTATTGTTTCTCTTATTTTTGAGATTATAATACAATTCTATAATTGTCCTCTTTTCCTCCTTTTAACTTCTCCTTTTACTCCTCATTGATCTCTTTCAAATATTCAGCCTCTGTTTTTCATTGATTAGTACATGCATGTATGTATATACATATAGATTCTTAAATATAGTGTGTTCAATCTGCATAATGCTACTTGTATGCATGTTTTCAGGCCTGACCACTTGGTGTTGGATAACCAATTGGTTTACAGAAAGAAAGAAACTTTGTCTTTTCCACTTTAAGTATAATCAGAGAAACCTTTAACTCATAATTAGTGAATCTATAGAACTTCAGAGAGTGGGTAACTTTGGTTAACATAGAGAACACGCCTAGCTCTGCAGATCCGTGATTCTGTTATTAGCCAAGGTCTCCAAGGAGAGCTACATGCTGAATTAAAATACTGCTTGCTACATCATTTCCGCTGGCTACTTTGGGCTTTAAGACACTGTAGGATTGCTTGAAATATGACCTTTTAATATGTATGGGGAATAATAGTCTCAGTGTATGTAGGAACATGCCAGGAAGGTGCATCTTTAAAAATTAAAAAGGAGCTGGGTGTGGTTGCTTATTCCTTTAACCCCAGCACTCAGGAAGCAGAGGTTGGTAGACCTCTGTTAGTCTGAGGCCAGCTTGGTCTATGGAGAAAGTTCCAGGACAGCCAGAGCTACCTAATAGAGACTCTCTGTCTCAAAAAATTAAATTAAAAAGAGAGCTGATGTAAAGAACGGTGCTTGCTACAGAAATCTGAGGACCTGAACTTGATCCTCAGGACCTATGTGAAGAAGAAGAAGGAGACAATTAACTCTACAATGTTGTCTTATGCTTCCATGTGGATGAAACGTGTATGCGTGTGTGTGTATATATGTGTGTGCATGCACACACAAACATACATACACATACACTAAAATGAGCTTCAAAAATTAAAAGGAAATGTAGTAAAATAGTTCCCTTCATGTTATAGGCCATTGAGGATAAAACATCTTTCCAGAAGGTGAATGATACAGTCTCGAGTTGGCCTCTGTTTTCTAAGTATGCCGCAGTGGTATTTCTGTAGGGATGTGGAAGCGACACTGTGTAAGAGAGTCTTGCTAGAGTGAGACTCAGGAAATCTGCATCCTTGTTTCACATCTTCTAAAGTATGACTTGGAAATTCTTTAATTTTTCCATGCTTTGGATTTATTAATTCTAATAGGGTTGTTTAGTATATACTTTCATGGGAAATCATAGTATTGGTTTGTGGCTTGTTTAGAAATATTTTCCTGACTATTTCTGAAGTGAGCAGGATCCTCACTGTAGTTATGCTACTGAGTAATCATGTAACCTTGGACTGGTTGCACCTCCCTCTCCATTTCTTGCTAAATTAAACATGAAGATGGCTGTCTATATGCTTTCTAATTCTATTCCAATGAGAACTCTGCAACTCTATGAGCATTTTACCAAATGAACAGTAAATTATAGACATTGACCACTTGAAAACTTGACTTACTGAAATTGCTAACCACAAACACACACTTTGTTTTGTAAATAGAAAAACTAGAATCTAGGATCTTTTTCCTCTGTCCCAAAGGCTCACTATTTAAAGTTAATCTCAGGAGTACTTTTTTATGGTAATTCATTTCTTGAGATGCACAGTGAGTGTGGTGACTTGGTTATAAGAGCCTGTGTGCAGAGTAGAAATGGAAGGGAGTGAGATGCATGCATGGTAGTGGGAGTGTTGGAGCTATGTGACCAGTGGAGACAGACAGCCTAACTAAGTGGAAAAATCTCTCCAGTAGGCTGCAGAACATTATTGAGAGGAAGACGAGAAGAAGCTCCGTTTATCCTACGGATGTGTTCCAAGGATTTGTGTTTACATGATGCTGTTCTAGACCATACTTCTTACTCTGTGGCACCACTAAGATTATTCCTCAAAATGGGGAATTTTAATAGCCCACACTAATAAGGAAATACAGATTACTTTTATTTTCTCATTGTTCCTTAGAACACAGTATACATATACGTGTGTGTGTGTACATATATAAGTATGTATGTCTGTGGTGTATATACATTTTAAAATATATATTTTACATTAAAAATATATACTTATATATTTTAAAATGATTTTTAGGCGGTCTCTACCATTATCTTAAAATTAACTTAAACATTTATTTTTGAGGCCTCAAATTTGCTCAGTATTTCTGATATGTTGCCATCTAATAAAATCATGGACGGCAACTATGATGTTGTTTTACTCAAATCAACATTATTCATAAGTCCCATTGCTAAAGGTCCTGTCTTTCCAGTGCTCTCTTACAATAATCTCTTTACAACTTTGCAAATCTTATAAGAAAGTTTAAAATGATCCAAATTCCATAACAAAGTCAATCACACAATTGAAAAGTAAATGAAAATATATACATCTGACATAAATTATTATCTCCCAAGATTGCTTTAAGGGGGATAATTAATGGGATTTTTTTTCAAAAACATATTTGAATCTCACTCTGTAGATCAGGCTGGCCTTGAACTCATAGAGATCTGCCTGGCTCTGCCTTCTGAGTGCTGGGATTAAAGGCATACAGAGTGAGATCAGGACAGGAACTAAAAACTACACACAGAGAAACTCTGTTTCGAAAAACAAAACAAAACAAAACAAAACAAAAATTTGGGTAGGTAAAGTTTCTGCTGATAGTACAGCTGATATCCATCACATTGCATTAAGTTTATAGATATTGCAATATGTGCTTAGATACAAATAATGCTAGATTATTTATATTGAACTGTATAAAATATCAGTTTAGCTCTATGAAAAATAAGGTAAGATATGGTGCCTGTTTCTGACAAATTCATCAATTTTTCACTTATTCTATTTTTTTTTTTTACTCAGTAATCCTCTGCCACCTAAATGAGTGCCCTTCAAATTTTCATTATCATCAAGAATGAAAGCAACAACAACAACAAAAAGACTTGGTTAGATCTGTAAAAATAACACATGGAAGGAAGAAATTAGCATATGGTTAAAGACTGTTAGTAGTGGTGATGAGCCAGCTTGAAGCTGATAAATAATAAATTTTAACTCTTTAACATAGCATTCAGAAAAATAAATTACATACATTTGTTTTAATAAAAATGAGACATGGTATCAATATTTCCAAATAAAGACTTGTATTTATTTTTTCGTTACATTGTTTTTCTCTTGAAAGATGGAATATTCACAGTATTTAAAGATGAACCTTTTGCTATATGCATCTAAATTCAGTTTCTTCCTGAGATTATCAAAATTAGCATAATAAGAAAATATTATTAATATTACTGTTAACATTGGAAAAAGAGAGAAATAATCAAGTAATTCTAACGTACATTTAGTTCTTAAGCCTAATAACATTAGAGCTCCCACAACTTTTCCATGGACAAATCTAAAGCCATGGAAATGTGTAGCTCACTTGTTTTAGTAAAGTACTGAAAGTCAAGAGTTAAGAAAAATGGTCTAATGAAAGGAAACAAAACCTGAAAGAGGGGTATTCTCAGTATATCTGCTCCTGAACTGAAAGATGAAAATCCATGGTACGCTGTAGTTTTTAGTTTGGCACAGTTCATCAGCTCCTGACATCTACAGCATGGGATTTCTGTTTCTAGAGCCTGTCCAAATGCCTCGTGAAATATATGAGAGAGAATTCTGCTGAATAATAGTGACAGTTCCTACTGGATTTTCTTTTGGCTGGAAGACTGGACCAGTGTTCAGAGAGACGTAGGAGAGATCTAGCCAACATGCTTTATATAATTTATTATTCTAGATTTATTGCTCTGTGAAATGTGAAAAAAAAGTTATCCAGTAGGTGGTATCACTGATGGTTTTGTTTCCAAATTATCAGTGATAAGAAATATTATGTGCTGAATCCGCCAGGTTGGGTTGAATCCCCAGGGGAGTCTTGGCCCTGGGGGAGATGGGAGTGGAGTGGAGGGGCTGGGGGAAGGGTGGGGGCAGGGGCGGGAGAGGGGAGGACAGGGGAACCCATGGCTGATGTGTAGAATTGAAACACAAATATAATAAATAAAAAAGGAGAAAAAAAATATGTGAGCCCAAAATTATAAAAGGAACAAATTCTTGGGAAACCCTGGTTAATGGTGTAAGGGTGCACATAGGATTTCCTTCTCATTATAATTTTGTAGTCAAAGGAAAATTTTATAGTCAGGAGGAATACTTCGTTTATTTAGTCTGCACATGTTACTGTTTTAGCCCATCTCACCATGTCTCTCTCAATTATATCTACTGTGTTTTCAATGTGCTCAGGCAAAATCTCCTTAAATACATTTGATGTGACTGGTACTTCAAATGCATTCAAAATCATTAATAACTGAATACTTCTTAAAGCATGTTTTTAAAATAAAACAGTACAAAGGAACAATTAAAACTCTAAATGGAGCAAGAGCGATGGATCAGCAGTTAGGAGCTCTGGTAGAAGACCCAGGTTTGGTTCCCAGGACCCTCAAACCATCTGTCACTCAAGTTTCAGAGGACCTGATGCCCTTTTCTGGGCCCTACAAGTACCAAGCATGCACGTGGTACATGTGCATGCAGGCAAAACAGCAAGACACCTGAAATAAATTATATAAATAAATAAAATTTTAAATTAGAAAAATAAAGTGCTCTGGTTGCTAGGACTTAGAAAGGAAATTTTCTGAGGCTTAGGAATTATAAGTAGCTTTTATCATGAACTTAGCAAATCATAGTTTCTGATACTATGTGATATAGTAGTATGTACTTCAGCCATCAACTCATCTGTTAAAGTAATTTGATGCCTTAAACAGAAAAGAATAATCCCTGCTTCCATTCTGTTTGAGGAAATGATTGATAGGTAAGAGTTTATAGGAAGGAGTCTTAGAGTACTCGTGCATGTATATACCCATCCCCCTAGGAATAATGTTTTAAACAATGATGTTCAAGTTACATCTGAAATTGCAGTTGACTTTGCAATAAATAAAGTGATGAATATGAGAATATTTAAAAGTCTCTTGCCAGGCGTTGGTGGTGCACGCCTTTAATCCCAGCAATCAGGAGGCAGAGGCAAGTGGACCTCTGTGAATTTGAGGACAGCCTGGTCTCCAAAGCGAGTTCCAGGAAAGGCACAAAGCCACACAGAGAAACCCTGTCTCGAAAAACAAAAAATAAAAAAAGTCTCTTTATCTGTTGGGGTGTCAGGAAATAAGCAGATTCTACCCATTCTTCCACTAATCCCAAAAACTTAAGCTAGAACATAGGAAGAACAAAATATGGGATGTAAAGAACTGAGGACCCAGTCTGTCCAAAAAAGTTCAGAATTATGGGTCATTCAATAATAGGATTTTAAAATGTCATTGACTATTAAGGTCATGGAATATGGGGAATATATATTTTGTATTTTTAAAGTTTCATACCACAAAGCTTTTCAACACAGTAGCAAAGGAGTAAGATATGTATCAGAGGCTCACTGAGGAGTCAATATTTTTAATGTTGGGTTGACCAGATAGCTCAGCCTGAAAAAAAAATGAGAGAACTAATTCTTGTAAGTCAATGTAACCTCTAATTTCTACATGTGCAAGGTGCCATATAGGGACCCATTCTTCTCTCTCTCTTCCTCCCTCTTTCTCTTTCTCCTTCACACACACACACACACACACACACACACACACACACACACACAAATAAAATAACAAATGTCTTCTATTTTTAATTATATTTATTTTCAGTTAGGAAATAACTTAGGGAAAAAACATGAGAAAGTTGAAAATAGTATCTTGATATCTTTGGCAGGCAAAGTAAAATCTGTTCTTTCCATACTTACTGTCTGATAACTATAAACATTGTATACATAATGGAAACACTGGAATAAAGTTTGCTTTATAAATATAAAATTAAACACTATATTAAGCAACCAACCTTTTGGTTTAGAAGTGTTATTCACAGCATGATCAACTATGAGTTCAAAAATAGGCTTTTTAGTTTACATGTCAGCTAAATGCATCAGTTTTTAGTGAGTGTTTCTGACATGTACAAAGAAAGGAAACAGAATATCATAAACATTAGGTCTTCCATCTTCCAACAGTATGTTCTGGACTACTCTCTGAGATAGTTTATTTTGTGTAATGTAAATTTATGATCAAATCATTTCATCAACTAAAAATATATTTCCTGATTGCAGCAAGGGTGAGGCTAAAATACAACAAATTAAAGTTGAAAAAAAGTTTCCCCAACTGCATAGGAAATGGTGACTGTTTGAATAATCAAACATGTAACTACTAGCCAGATTTTAATTGACAGCAAAATTGGCTTATTACATTAATCTATTAAATTAGGTAGGTTTAGACTTAGGTTAGCAATGAAGTTGTTCTTAGGAAAAGACATTAATAAATGCCTTTGATGGGGGGCTTTTAGTACTAAAGGTTATTCTGGGTCTGTTTTCCTTCCGGTTTGTAGTCAAATGGAAGGCCCTGTTTGATCTTGGGCAAATTGCTTGTGTCTTAGTGGAATAGCATAGTGTAGGGAGGCTGATTAAACTCTTCCCCAAGAGACCTTGTTGTAGACTATTCCTCCTTTTTCTTAAATTACAAGGTGGTGAAAGTGACTTCATTCAATAAAGGTAGATTCAGCTGAACTAAACTTGGTGCATGACATTATATATATATCTGCTCATGAATTACAAGTCATTTTCCTTGAAGATACAATCATAAATGAAGCATAACCCCTGTGCTCACAGACTCAAGGTTTGAAAAGTAATGGTGAACAAGTAAAAGTTTAGTTAGAAGTCAAGGAAAGTCCAGAACCCGTGTAGTCAGGGCTGAAATTCAGCTCCTTTAGTGGTCTCACCTCCATGTCAGCATCTACTCTGGTTAATCAAGATCCTAGTCCACATTCTTTCAGGTTCTTACATCTATTTGCTGTTACCTATGTTTCCCTCACTGTAATGAGGCTTCCCTCTCTACTCAGGAAACAAAGTTTAAATGGTCCAGTTGATATTAAGTAATTAATAATGCTATAGAGGGACCAGAGATCATCCCACGCATATAGGAAACTGAACGGCAATCTGAGTGAACCAATCTTTAGTACTGACAAACCAAGTGAGCTTCCTGAATCCATCAGGCAAAAGGCTGGATCTGATCAGTGTTACATGAACTCTGGACCATTGCTTGCTGATGCATTCCAGCTCTTGGATGTAAATGACAGTTAAACTCTTTGAGTCTTGACTTTTACTGTGCACAGTGTACTTCTCCACATTCTGTCTGAAAACAGTCAAGTCTTACCTTCCCCTGAAAGATTTTCCTTCTGAGATAGCTGTCTGTTGGTATCAATGCAGATTAGTTGACTTTTAACAATCAAAGCACAATGTGATGCCTCTGTTACTGGGGAAGTCTTCATCATAGCTTCCAAGTGCTGACAAATTTCTATTTGAATAAAGTAGCTAAATATTCTCTGGATCCTATGTTAGCTTTTTTATACTCTGGCCCAAACTACCATGTTTTTTCTGGCCAAGAGATTTAAAATATAAACATAAAGGTTTATTTTTCATAAATATATTTTGAGTTTGACCTTCACAGGGAACATTTTAAGTGTTGTAATCAATGAGGTTTCAGGTACCTCTTTACAGAAGGCTACTGTGATTATGTTTTTTGTGGTTGGGTTTTTCTGAACCCATTAGCTACACGGTAATGGAGTGGTGGAATTAAGGTTTTGAGAATCATCACAGTACCCGCTTACCAGAAATTCAATAAAAAACAAACATGAGTGATAGATTGATGCTCTAGGCACAGTATATTTTTGAAATGGGATTTGGTAAGCCTTTCAGAGGATACATCAAAAGGACATGAAAATCCAACTTGGGTCAATTGAGCATTCTTATACTTGAACTGGACATAGCATGTTAGAAGATCTGATGTGCAAGCCAATATTTAGGGTCAGGGGGTGATGCTGTTTATGCTTAGATTGGTCTAAATAGGAAGACAGGCAGATATCATTTTCTAGTGCCCATACATTGTTAGACCAGACCCTTCCTCATGTATATATAGCACCATTGGAAAAGTATCTGCTTCCTCATTTTGAATACAAAGCATAGCTCTCCCTCTATATGTTTTAAAAATATATACTTAGGGGTCATGATCACAGCAATATTTGAGTATGACATTTTTATTAACAGACTTTGTAGAAAAAATTGTATCCTAAAAATCTAGTCTTGATAAAAATGTAGGAAATTTTATTTCTTTGTAAGTAATATTTATATTACTTATTTATGCAACAAAATATATGAATGAAGTAATTTAAGAAAGGAATGGTTTATGTTGGCTCATAGTCCCAGAGTATGGTGCATCGTGGTGGGGAAGTTGTGGAGGCAGGAAGTCCAGAATACTGGCCATGTTATATATACAGCCAGGAAGCAGGGGGAGATGAATGCATGTATTCAGCTCACTTTCTCCTTTTTACTCACTCACTCACTCTTGAACCTTAGCCAATGGAACAGAGACACCCACACTTAAGGTGGATCTTCCTACCTCAATGATGTGAACCCAGATAATCCTTCCCAGGCATGCTCGGAGATTTGTCTCCTCGGTGGGCTCTAAATCCTGTAAAGTTGACACTGCGTGTTAATTCTCACAGTATTCTACAATAAATTAATGAATTGTCACTTGATTAAATTAATATGCAAAGTCCATGTTCCAAATTGTTGGAGAAAACATCCCAAATTTTTGTTGTAAAAGTAGAGTAGGTATTGTTAAAAATATAATTATTGATATGTTTTAAATAGAAGAAAAATGTTTTCTTAATCTGAGGGAAACCATTGAGCCCAAAGAGAGTTCCAAAATGAAGAGGGCTAAATTTTGTGTCAAAGTTATAAGGCTATCTCACGTTAAAGCCTGAAAGCTGAAATATGAAAGGTGCGAGCCAGGCTGTAAGTAGTGACTGGAATCAGTGCTCACATCTCTGGCTCTCAAGTTGCTCTCTCCTCTGGCTACTGTAGTTTCGCAGAGTTCTTTGGTGATTGTCCCTGGTGTCTCTTGTTTCAGTCAAATGTAAGACCAAATAACAAGAGATTGCAAGTTAAATTCCAGGAATGCCAGACTCCAAGATGGAGGTTTGCCAGCTAAGAATTTTGGACCAACTCCTTAGACAAAGGGACTAGGCCTTGCACTCCCTACTTTGTTCAGTCATGGGTGGGATGTGCTTTGGAAAGGAAATATGCCTTTGAGGGGGTGTGTGTTTCTTATGTTGTTGGCCATCTTCCAAGGGATACTCAACAGTGAGCTGTCAGTCTCAGATTATCTGCAATCATCATCTGGCCTATGCTCTACTGTGCCCACTGCCCGTGTTAATGGAATGGGTGCTCTATGCCCACCAATGACTAATCCACTCTGTGCAGGGCATCACTAACTCATATAGCAACTACAGCAAAAGCCATGATGTTGTCCCTGCTCTAAGAGGAGACAGATAGATTTAGACTTGCCGAAAATCATATTGCAAGTCCAAAGCTCATGATGTTCTTCCTAGGGGTTTTTGAACCATTTGATTCTGGAGAAAGTTTGAATATTGACGTGTCATCATTGTTAATACTGTGACCACCAGCACTATCACTGCCAGAGAGCTATTTAGTGCTTCATACTGACTAAACCACATTAGATGTCATCCCTGACTTTTAGGGTACAGACTAGACTAGGGAAGCAAAATAATTCATTAAAAACCTATTTTCTCCCTAACACCTCTCAGTGTGTATGGAGGTTATAACAATTTAATTTACTCTGGCAAGATTCCTTATTTTGTACTCGAAGGTCTATTTTTTTCTGTTTTCATTCAGCACAAATAGAAATGTTAGACCTTATATTGACCCTCCTCAGAACACAGTAGTCGATTTTTGCTTTTACTTTTGTTTTCATTAGTGGTTTCTCCTTAGGCAAGTCAGTAGTAGATCATCTCTGGACCTTAAACTTCTCATCTGTAAAGTTGAGACGACAGGGTAGGTGACGCAGGTTCATACTGCAACAATAACATACTAAGTGGTAGGCAGGCTGTGGTTCCTAAGGAAGCATTATCCAACCAAATGATATAACTTCATTTATGTATGTGTGTGTATACTTTATATGTGTTTTGTATAAGTTTAGGTAAATAAAAGATATGATTCCCTGCATCCTTTTCAAACATGCTTATTGTATTATAACTAATACAATAATTGTAATAATTGTAACTAATTTCACCTCCCTCCCTCTCCTTCTGTATTGTCCTAACCCCCTACCCAGCTAAGGCCCCTCCTCTTTTAATATTTCTTCCTACATATCATTCCTATTCATCTCTTTGTACAAGGCATGAGATCAAGGTCAAGGCAATCCAAGTTACTCTCCAAACAATATAGGTTATTTCTGTTGCCTTTGGTTGCCTCCCAGAACTTGAAGGCAAGTCACTATTTCTGAAGATATTATGAACTTTGGACATAGGGCTCAGAGGATTCAAGCTGCATCTGACCTGAAAGCTTCCTTTCTAGAAATTAGCTTTCATAGGGCTAGAAGGGACTGTGTAGACTGTCAAAGGACAAAAGCAATCAATAGTCTTTCCCAGTTATGATGCCTATGGACCTCAGTAATGACCAGCATGGCAAGATACTGAAAAGAAACATCAGTGGCACTCTTATCTTGGAGGTAACCAACAGGTATCTGGTTGGACTTAAGGTCCATCAGTAGAAGAGAATTCATACCTGATGCTGTAAAGTCTACAGTGTAAACCTAGCCAACAATATGTGACTAGTGCATCTGTGGCTAGTAAGGTCATGGATCCTGAAGGACAACCTACTGCTTTCCTAAGCCAATATAATTCCTAATCAAATTATGAATACTTATCCTGATACCCACAGATAAATGTATTTCTCACCCTTATTAAAGAGATTCCTTTTTGCATCAGACAGAGACCATTACAGACAGTCACTCCTGGTTTAAAAAAAAAGCAAGAAACACTGAATGTGGAATACCCAGCTTCAAGATATCCACAACACAAGTCCTACATCTAAGGCTCAGGGAACATCACAGAAGGGAGGCAGAAAGATTTTAAGAGCCAAGGAGTCTGCTGTGAGATTTTGTGTTCTAGATTTTTCCAGAGATGTTACATCCATGAAATCTCAATGATTTGACTACCCAAGTAAAATCTGAACAATGACAATACCAAGCTGGCATGCCAATGTGGGTGAGGGAAATGTAAGTAGCTCCAGTCCTGAATGAAGTGCTACAGACCGTCAAAACCAAGAGAGTGAAAATTAGCCGTCTCTAGGAACCACAACTGATTATCCAACACCAATTGCTCATCTCTGAAAACATATACATACAAGCAAAATTAAGTGGACCCTGTGGGTTGTATATGTAGCAATAGTAATTAAAGAAAAAGGAGCTATAAATTTGAGAATGGATGGCAAGAGGTATGGGAAAGGTTAGAAGAAAGAGAGGGAAGGGGGAAATGATGTAATATTTTTAATTAAAAAATAAAATAAACAGACTAGCTGTTGCTGATGATAGAGGTCTTGGTGGTTAAGGATAAAACAAAGTTAGAAACCAGCCTTAAGTTAGGGGCTCTTCTCTGCTGGGGAGTTTCACAGCATTACACTCATGGGTTCCTGTCTTTCCCACAGCAAATCCTTCTTCTCCTTGATATTTACAATGTGTGTGCCATACACAATATGCTTTGAGAATATATAAGTTACTATAATGGGGTAAGTGTACATTTTGTAAAAGCAAATATAGTGTCCACCATGGATGGAATTCAACTGAACTAGTACGACCAGCAGAAGGAGGATGAAACCTACTCGATCATTTCTTCTACCAAGTCCAAAATAGTAACTTATTTCAGAAAGGTCTTTCAATGTATACCTATCAATTGTGGATCTATGTGGATGAAATGTGTATTCTGATCATTTTTCTCGATTTCTACACATGTGAACATCAGGTCAAATGCCAAGTGCTGGAGGGTTAGAAATTAACCAAGTGTTCGTGCTGCCCAAAGACACCCAGAAAGCATACAAGTTATTTTTGAAGAATGTTCTTTTAAAAACTTGATTCTTTCTATGAGTGTATGGTCCTCAATCAAGGAAAAGAGTAACCAAGGATGAAATAAGTTAGGTGACACATGCCAAGGAAAACTGTCCTAAATTTCAGAGAGAGTGTGGCACTGTGTTTAGATAATCTCTATTTTCCTTTTCCCTCCTCCCTCATGTGAGAAACCTCCAGGCTTTCCCTGTGGGATGAAGGAAATCTGCAACTCTGCTCTGGCATCGTCCACTGTCACAGTGTGAACTCATGATAACACCACTCCTATCTATTAGATAGCTCCTTGCTGTTTATTCTTTCCCCTCTGCTTCCATTTTTATTGGCGGAAACCCAAAGAATCAAAAAGGAAATAGACAGCAAAGGGTTCCCACCTAATCTATGCCCAAGATGTCTTTTTTAAACTTCTATATTCCTACTGTCAATGACCAAGGAAGATCATAAGTAAAATGTGATATTGTAATCAACCATAATGGAAGTCTAATTACATATAATGAAATCCACTCTTCTTACAATGATTCAATAATGATTTGCATCAAATGCTCTTATTGGGTAAGGTTTCCCAGCTTTTTCCTAAAATAATACATCAGATCCACTGATCTTTGTTACCATATTTTACTTACTATTTTTAACTTCCATCTTTTTTTATTCTATCAAAGGATTAATCTATGAGTATTTCCTGGACATAATACCTATCAGAGTAGGATTTGTTTGGTTATTCCGTTAAGATATTATTAATATTAAAATTTGCCTTTGTTAATGGTCTTGTTTCAAAAGAATGATAGAGCTTAAGATATTCTTTCAAGCAAAGCCTTTAAAAAAAATACAGTTTCTGAAAAGAATGACCCATGGCAGAGAATGTGCATTTTTTTTAACTTGGCTTCTAACATCACTAGAACGTGTACAGAAATCTGTGCTTTGAATTGAAAGACAGTACCTAAAAATGACATCACTCGTGGAGTACATGGGTAGAGGGAGATAGGATATAGTACTGCCTTTGTCTCCAGCTCTAGCAGCCCGAAACTAATGATTGAATAATGTGCTTTGGAAGACAGTGGTGTCTTTCACTGAAACACTGAGCTGGAAGTTCCAGGCAGGCAGTGTGCTCTTTCCAATCAAGCAGCAGAGACGTGCCATGCTGAGAGCAGCTGTGGAGAAGTTGAAGTTGGGGCAACACAGAAGCAGTTTAGAGAGAGATTAAGACTGGTAGATGTGAGATACAGGCGTTTAATATGTAGCTCGCCCCTGAGCAGATGTTTAAGTATAGACGATTGAAGTAATGAGGTGAGATGTTCCCAGAGTTGGTGCCTTGCACATAGTCTCCTATACAAAGGGATTTTTGTGTACCTGAGATGTCATTGATCAAATATAATCTTCCCCTGCAGTTACACAGCAATTCGCATTTGAAATCACTCACAACATTCTCTTTTACGTCTTAGGCAAGGGCTTGAGATGAATTTTAAATTCAATGTGAAATATTTTATATTATATCTGTGGTAAGATAGTGACCAAGGAACTCTATCCTCCTTGTTTGCTTTTGAGTCATGACTTAATTTTTCTATAGAAAAAAAAACCTTATAAAACATTATGGTAACATTTACATTATAATAACATATTATAAAAGAAATTTATTGGAGAAAAATATTTTTACCAGTGGAAGAATCTATTCATTTGAGACACAATCATGTACATGTCAAGTATTTCTCTAAATTTATAAGCTAATGTTCTATTGGAATTTCAGTTCACTTTGTTCTAGGCTGTTCTGTGCAATGAGTCTCCGAGTTCTTCTACTTAGAACTTCTGCCATTATCCAGGGACCCTTTAAGGAAATGCCTAATGGCATGCTCTCCCTAAAACCAGAAAGGATCCAAAAGTCATATGGAAGCTGAACTTGGTGGTGCAGGCCTCCCATCCCAGATTCTCAGGAGTCTGAAGCAAGAGTGTAGCAAGTGTAAGGCCTGCCTGGGCTACAAAGTGGACCTAAGGCACCCTCAGCCTTAGTGAGAACCTGTCTCAAAATACAAAGGCAGATGAGAGCCTAGCACATGTAAGACCTTAGGCTCGACATCTACACACACACACACGCATACACACACACACACACACACACACACACACACACACACACACACACGGAAAACAAGGAGGAAGTGGAAAGAAATGAGAAAAATCATACTGATTTCCTTGGGTAGAGAGTGAAATTATTTTAGCAAATAGACGAGCTGTTATGTAAATACCCATTTATTTTCATTCACTAGTGGAAAACCCATGCCTTGTATTCCTTATCATTTCTTGTAAAGATTTGCTGGCTTAATATTCTTGCCATCAGAGGCACCACAAGCTCCTCCCTAAGGAAACAATGTATGTGTCTCAGCTTTGTCATTATATAGGAAAACCAAGCTGCCTTTGCTTGAAATTTTCTTTTCACTCACACTATAAGACAGTGAACCCCATCTAATACATAAAATATCAAGTATACAATTATGATGTGTAATGCCAGGAAACACTGAAGCTCATTCTATTCATCTGTATGACTATCATGGAGAATGGGGAGACAGAATTGTGTTACAGTCTGTCCTGACCCAGAGGCTCATACCAGCCAGTGCTTACCTACTTGATGTTCCAAGGGGACCATGAAAGGAATCTATTAATATTTTTCTTTCTGAAAACACCCCCACAAACCTAAATGGTAATCCAGAGCACAGAGGTGATTTGGCCGAAATCGTAAATTCACCTCCTCCAGCAGAAAGGGAAACAGATGCCTGCAGCTGAGCCCTCCTACGCTTTCTCCCAGCAACAGGGAGCAGTATGGTTTGTCTCCACCCAGACTGCTCAGGCTCTGACTAGCTTCTGCTTTTAGGCCTGGGCCTCAATTGGAAACATGCTGGGCTGTTTGCTCCGTAGACCACCCAGCCCACCCACTTTTGGTGGTTTGGCTTCTGTCCTGTTTGCCTGCAGGTGTGACCTTACCCACCTAGAACGAGTCTCTCTACCACTTTCCTGAGGGTTAAAAATACAACTGGCTCAGAGAAGACAGTAAGCAAGTAGATTTTTATACTCTCCTGGAAACTTACAATTATAAACTTCCGTGACCTCTATGAACTTTGTCAAGCGTGTTTTTGCTGCAGACCTGGGATTGATGTGGAAGATCCCTGGGACACAGGAAAAGCAGTCGAATTGCAGGCAAATTTAGTGGGTTGTCTCTGTGTCTATAACCTGCCAGGGGCTGGGTTAACACCTCCATCACCTGGCCCCCAACCTGTAATTAGATAACCATTTCAGCAGTGGTGTGGCAAACCCAAGTCCAGCCTGCCTCTTAATAGGCATGTTATCCCCATGAAAGTAATAAACTCTTTTCTTTGTAAAGGGAGCTGGTTGGCATAGAGAGCACACTAACTTAGCTATATTAAGTAGAAAGCTGATTTTTTCCCCTAATGTAACCACACTTTAAATCTTCATGATCTGTCATAGCTTGTTCTATAATTCCAAGCCAACAATATTCAAAATAGCACAATAAGTACTGTTAACAAGACGTGGAAAATTTCTTGAGCAGCAGTGATGTACCCCAGGAGCCAGGATGTTTGCTTACCATTAGCTTCACTTGTATTCAACCTGTATTGGCTGTCCCTCTGGGACCCGGACTTAGAGCTTCAAAGTAGACTGATGAACATAAATAGGCTGGGTCTCATGAACCCTCAAAAAGACCCTCTTGCCCCCTGACCTTAGAAACCGTACATCATGTTTCTTCTCCTTAGGGAAACTCCAGATTTCCTTCTTAACTCTTCTGCAATTTTCTTTCCTGCAAAGAAACAGCTGGAGGACTACTGTGCATGAAGAATGAACCTATAACCCATACCACTGTTTTAGAAATTAAGAAACTTTTTTTTGAGATATAGAAACCCAGGCTCCCATGGCCGCTTACTGTCATAAGATGGGTTAATGGAAAAGCCGAAACCAGAGCTTCTGTGATGTGCTGGTAATATGGCCAACTCCCACAGTCAACATAGATGGTTTCAAGTTGACTCCGTCTGACTTTGCTCATCTGGGAGAACATAACCATCCACTAAATGTTGTTTGCTGTCATTTTAATTTCTCTGCCTTTCTACCTGTTATTGTGTTTCATGACAGTGTTGTAGGGGATTCCATGACTGTGTTCTGATTTTAAAGACTGTGCCTTGAATGGAGTATTTTTGATCCAGAGAGAATCTGGAGAGTTTCCAGTTCAGCTTCCTGGCTATATTTTTCCCCCACACTATGATTTTCCACAATGATGGAAAATATTTAGTATCAGCTAGACCCTGTGATATACTTATAATAAAGTCAGAAGAAACTTTTAGAAGTTCAATTTAAGACTGCAGGATATTTTAAAATCATCCTTTTCTCTCTTTTGTCTTTCACAATGCACTCTGCTAATATAGTTAAGATCTGTATGGAAAGTTAATATTATATAAATACTTTTTAAAGTAATTGATTCTGATAATGAAGGAAAGCAAATGGGTAGCATATTTAAACAAGAATTCTTCATGTGTAGATTGGTCATACTGAAAAAAAAAAACTACTTAAAGATCTGTATTATAGAATTTTTATCCCAGCTTTCCCTTATTGCTAAGAAGTTTGCAAAAAGAAGTATTCTGTAATGAGAAAGAAAGCATTTCAATTGTACCTGCAGTTTGCTGTTCTCTAGACCTTCACTATTTAAACTGATTCCATTTATGTGCACAAACTGGAGTGGCTTTTTTATGGCCTCAAATTAAAGGCTCATGTGGAAAACTTGAGCTAACCTCCAGACCTATCCTACTAACTACCATCCTCACACATGTCCTCCTACCTTATTGGGAAAATAAATTTGCAAACCCCAAATTTGCTCTAGCTGTTAATTTCAGGTTCATCACCTGTACCGCATTACATGGAATAAATAAGGAAGTAACAACAGTCACCAATTCTCAGTTTGTTTTACCCATACCTCCTGTCTGAGCACACTTCTGTTGACCACATATGAAAACATCTGAAAGAGGACTGACTATCATGAAATTAGGCACCCAGAAAACTGAATGAATAGATGGGTGGATGGATGGGTGGTTGGGTGTATGGAGGGATGGATAGGTGGATGGATGGATAGATGGATGGATGGATGGATGGATGGATGGATGGATGGATGGATGGGCAGGTGGATGGATGGATGGATGGGTGGGTGGATGGATGGGTGAGTGGATGGATGGATGGATGGATGGATGGATGGGTGAGTAGTTGGTAGAAATGAATATAACTAACCAACTGTGCTATTAAATGGCAACCACAATGAAAGGCACCCTAATATGCCACATTTAGCCATCCCATTGTTGGCAAAGAGTAGTTCGAAAGTGGATGACTCATACTCAAGAGTTAGTAATGTCCTCTGTAGCCAGTAATGACATCATCGCCTTCCTGGGTTAAGAGCAGCAATTATCTCTTATGAATCTAGGACTGTAACTTTTGTCAGTGTTATTTGGCAATATTTTTTTCAGGTAAGCCAGTTTGGCCCTGTAGTGATGCCTAGATAACTCATAGGAAAAGCTTCTTTGGGGGTGGTATTCAGGGTAAATGGACATTAGGTGAGTGTTTCCCATGATTTCTCCAGTCTCTCTGTGTGGGTCACAACACACGCATGGACAATAAATGCGACAGACCTTTGAATGTCACTTTGCTGTCCCTTAGGGGCTAGGTTTTGCTTCGGTGAGCTGTGTCCTTGTGAAACTAGTATGCCCTGCCACGGAGACCAATGTCTCCTTTCTAAAGCAGATTTCCAGGGTAGGTGGTCATTCTTCGTACTTCTTGTCATCTGCCAAGTCCCCAGAATAAGGTAGCAGTGACTGTCAAAGGCATGTTGTCTGTGGCAGCAGTGTGTTCATGTAACTGTGTGAAATTTTAAAATAATTGTTGTTAAACAAAGTTCTGGGGATTTTACTTTCCCATAACTAAACCCTTTTTACTTTTTTGTTTTTTACTCTTCTTGTTGGGGAGGCAGAGCTTGTAAAAGTCCTATAAACTCTACCTCTATTTATTTATTTCATGGTTGTCTATTCCCCCTGTTTCTCCCTACTTTGCATATTGTATTTCAGCTGAGCTAACCTTTTCTGTTCCTTGAACAACCCAACTTCCTCCTTACACGTAGGCAGTCAGTCATTCTTGCTAACTGCACGGACCGGAATTTTTCTGCTTCTCCTGTCTTCCTCTCTACTTGGTCCACTTCCAAAACACATGTGTCTCAGGTTTTTGCTTAGCCGTTAGACACATAGCCCTCCATCTTTTCATCCTTTCCTCTCCTTCCTTGTTTTCTTCTGTTTCCCTTTTTCATTTTCACTCATCTTTTGCTTTTTCTTTTCTCTCATGCTGGGGCTCAAATCTAGGGTCTTATATTGCTAGTGAAATGGTCCACACCATTTCTTTCTTTTAAATTTTATTGTTTTATGTATATGGGGTTTTGCCTGTATGCTTGTCTGTGGACCATGTGTGTGCAGTGCCCACTGCAGCCAGATCCCCTGGAACTGGAGTTATAGATGGTTGTGAGCCACCCTGTGGATATGGGAATTGAACCCAGGTCCTCTGGACAAGAAGCCAGTACTTATTTGCTTAGCCATCTTGCCAGCCCCCTGATCATGGCACCACTTCTACAAAACTTAAACATAGGCTATTGTACTCAGCTACTTGTTCTGTTAGAGTAACATTATTATCTGATATATATGTATGTGTGTGTGTGTGTGTGTGTGTGTGTGTGTATCAGCATTTCCAATAATTTGTATATCCCATATAGTCAGGGATGCTGTCTTACATGTTATTATGCTTTTAGAACCTGGGACTGTGCAGACACATAGAGATTTCAGAAGCATTTAGTGAATGAGTGGATGTAGGAGATAAAAGTATGAACAGGGCAAAAACATAGTGCTTGTGGCACTCAACCTTTGTAGAGTTAGAAATGAAAAACACTCAGATTTACATTTGGATTTTGATAGGTCTTTCTGGTAGTGATGTGGATGGTGACTTGGAGGTGGCGAGAGTATTAAGTAACTGTGAGACTAGCTGCTGAACTTAATCCCAGAGGAAAAAAAGACGGATCTTAAACTGCATAGTACTAGAAGAAAACTCGATGAAGGGGTGAATTTGATAACCACAAATAAAATAATGGATAATGCTTGAAACACTGGAAAAGGAAGGGAGACGAGATAGACATGGATGTCTGTCATGCTACTAACAGTATTGGAGCAGATGCAAACAAATCATTTGTGGAATGGTGTTTGAATTGGTGGGCCTGTGGGAGATCCATGTAAAGATGTCTAACAGACATTTGCAAGCAAGGGCGAGGGCTGGCGTGTATGCTGCCAGCAGGCCAGCACTGTGGAGGCCTTTGCAAGGAGAATGAGTAGAGAAATACAGCTGGATGGAGAGGAGCACTTGGGAGGATGTTGGCTGCAGGCACATGTGGCTGCCATGGCATTGGCCATCTGCCATGAAAGTGTGCCAGCCTCTCAGGTCTACACTGCTGTCATCTGTGTTCTCTCCTTCCACCCCCTCATCCCAACCCCCACTGCCCTTTCTTGGCCAGCCTGTCAGCTTCATTCTCTGAAAAAATAAATGATCTGTGTCTCTATCTCTCACTTCTCAGAAAGAAAATCTCACTGAGGAAGTCTGTAATTTGGTTCCCATCAGGTCAGGCTCCACCCCACCCCACCCCCCACCCCCGGGGGGCAAGCTGTGCAAATATGGTACTAACAGCTGCAGAGGAAACACTTTGAGGAGCAGCCTTGTGCCTGGAGATTGTCATTAACTGTGGTCCAGCAGACAGAGCCCTGTCCTGAGGGAAGGAGCTGAGCCATACATAGACTTAGCTGACCAGTTAGATTCCCTCTTTCCAGAACTTGAAGCTAGAAACTGAGATCATCTATCCAAGAGTACAATGAGATGACAGCTTCCTCATCCATGTGAACAAAGGAGGAATTCCTTGTAGATATTATCCACATTAATGAGAAGAGCTGTTCCTCTGTCCCTGTTGAAACCCTCTTCTATCTACTTCCACCTATTTCTTTTGATCCAGCTTTAGGGATATTTTCATTGTTTCCCTTTTCTCTTCCAGTTTTATGCTTGAGAATATAACCATGGCATTCCTTTCTTTCCAGTCCTCCTTCTAAACCCTTCCAAATACCTGTCCCCACTTTCCTTCAAAGCATAGCCTCTTGCTTTATTAATTGTTGCATGCATATTTGTATATACATACATACCTAAATATAGCCTGTTCAGTCCATATAATGTTACTTGTTTGTACGTTTTCAGGGCTGGCAATTTGTTGCTGGAGAACCAATTGGTGTGCTCCTCCCTAGAGAAGACCACCTCTCCCATTCCCAGCTTTCCTCAGTTTCCTTTAGTTGTTTGTGTAGGGTTGAGAGCTCGTGGGCTTTTCCCTATCCACTTTGGCATGTCCTTTGGTGTCATCCTTGTTCAGCTCACGTTTGGGCAGTCATGTTGGTGAGACTTTATCATGTAGCATCTGTCATTACTAGGAGACAATCTCACAGCAAACTCCCTGAGAGTCTGGCTCCTACAATCTCTCCACCACCTCTTCTGCAGTGTTCCCTGAGCCTTAGGTGTGAAAGTGTTTTGCAGATTTCTGTTGTTTTCAGAGCAAGTATGACGCCTGTTATTGTCTAAAGGAACGCATTTTAGAATTGCTTGAAAATCTTAACCTGAAAGTTTTGTCTAGGCAGTTCTTAATGTCATAGCTGCTGCTGCTGCTCTGCTGGCCTGAGGATCACACTCTCAATAAATAACAAGGTCAGTAAGATGAAGCATAAGAGAGGAAGGCTATGAGGACTGAGAAATTAGGAGGAGATAGTAGGAGTGAAGAGTGAACAGACTTACAAGTCGGTGTGTTCGAAGGCATCAGCATGATAGAGCATGAGAGATGTAAGACTGGAAGCTTCATTATGAATAACCATCATGAGTCTATGCAGTCTCTTCAGCAATACATGAGAAGCTTATTAATTAGCTGGTAGGAGGCCTTTGGCTTGATAAATCTGGAGTTGTGTGTTTGTAGAGTATGAATATGAATGAGAAAGGGATGTGCATGAATATACTAGTCAAGAAGTAAAGTAAGTAATATAACATTCAGTTCATCTTGTACCAAGTTATCTGTTTTTTGAGATGTGGGAAAGACTCAGCCATGGCTTGAGGGAGAAGAGTTTCCATGAAAATGAACGTGGGTGTGGGTGTGCATATGTATATTCCTTTGTTTGTGTGTCTAATCCTCTTTAAGGGACCAGCAGTATATCTACGGAACAAGCTGACTCTAGGAGGATTTATAACAGTTCACTTGCTTAATGAAATACTATCTTTTGCTGTTGAGGATGGAATGTTCTCTTGACAAGGCAACTAAGGGAAGACAAGGTTGGAAGTTGAAACATGAACACTATTACAGAAGACCAAGATGTGTTTGAGGGTGGGGTACATGGGAGTATATTTAGAAACTAAAAACCTTATCAAGCTGAATGCTGCCCCATCAGAGAACTTTCAGTTCCACATCTTGTTAGGTTTCGCCTTGTGTCAATCCTAGCTGAACCGATCCGAGAAAATTATTTCCTTTTGAACTCATGCTTAAATCATTGTGATAACTTCCTACGAATACTGCTTCCAAAGAGCTTTGGAGGTTGGGTAAACACAAGAGGAAATGAAACAATCATCTGGTTAACTTTGGGGGGACTGGGGTCGTAAGGGTGTGAGAGTAGTGAAGTGGTGGTGTCACATGGCTGCTGGAACCTCCAGTGGATTGATAATGGCCAGTATCAGCCTGGTGTGCCAGAGACCCTCCTGAGTCTGGGAATGCTCTCTCTACAAGCAAAGCTTAAGGAGAGTGGTGAGGCTGGGCTGCATCTCTTGCCAAGTCTATCACATTAACACAATCACAGATGTCACAGCCAGATTGCCTTCAGATTCCTTCCCATCCTGAAAATGTGCATAGTAGTCGGAAATGAATGACATGCTTGCTCTGATGAAGTTGTCCATTCTGAAAGTTATCAACATGCAGGTCATGCCATCATCTAGAAAGTTATTTACTTTTCATTGATGTTACTTCCATCTGGCAGCTGTTGACTTGAACTGGAGAAACATGTGACTGGCCTGATCCTTTAATGACTAAACTGGCACTAGAATTCTCAACTATTGGCTTTTAGAGTTGATCTTTGGAAGCAGCCAGAGATACTAGATATTTTAAACTTTCAAAGCATCAAATAAGCTCTGAATCCCTTACAACTTCTCATATCACCACAGATACTGCAAACAATGACTTAAAGTTATCAATGAACCAGGCAACTTCAGTTGCATTTTTCTGGAGATGGTTTTTACTAGCCCCCTTCTCAAAGTGATAGCTACAGCTATCCAAGAACTCAATATATATATATATATTTTTCAAGTCAGGGTTTCTCTGTGCAGCTTTGGAGCCTGTCCTGGAACTCACTCTGTAGCCCAGGCTGGCCTCGAACTCACAAAGATCCTCCTGGCTCTGCCTCCCAAATGCTGGGATTAAAGGCTTGTGCCACTGCTGCCCAGCTCAAATAAAAGTGTTTAAGTGTATGCGTTTTGTTTGCTTTGTTGTTGTTGCTTTTGAAATATGGTCTCATGGAGCATAGGATGTTCTGGAAATTTCTACATAGCGAAGAAGGTTGGCCTTGAACTCTGGAGTCTTCTGCCTCTGCCTCTCAAATTCTAGGATTACAGGTGTACCAGACACCTGGGTTTTGTTTACAATTTAGCACAGTATAGAAAAAGTAGATCTTAAAACTCATCTACAGAGGATTTAAAATTTGATTTATTTAACAATTGGAATCAGATGTTCCCATCTGGGGAAGATTTAAAGAACATGTGCTTTGTATTTCACAGAGAGTAAGGTTAAAAAAAAAACTGTTAAGTGAATTGGGACTAGGGTGTCATTGGGACTAGGGAGATGGCTTGGTGGTTAAGAGCAATTGATGTTCTTGTAGAGCACCAGGGTTTTATTCTCAGCACCCATATAGTTTCCACAGCTATCTGTAACTTCAGTTCCAGAGGATCCAGTACCCTCTTCTGTCCTCCACAGGCACCAGGCATACATGGTGCACAGATGTACATGCAAGCAAAATATTCACACACAAAATAAAATGAATAAATTTAATTATAATTTTTGAAAGGTATTGGCTAGTTGGCACACAGGATTCCTGGACATGATTTAAGATTAACTGAAGAGTAGGCTTTTGTAACAGACAAGTTAGTGCTAGGCATTTATTTAGGCACACTCAAGAGCTAAGTGTGGGTTCTGGTTTGTTACTGTTTACATTACCTGCAAACATTTTTCCTTTATTAACCAGAATGGAGGACACATTACTATGTATGTCTTTGAGAACACAGTTAAGTTGGAGATGTTTACTTGGGTAGATTTTTAAAGAGACATGTTAACCATGATTTTACCAAATACCCACTTTGTGGCTACTTCAGTGGCCAGCTTTTTAAGAAGACTTTTCTGTAGGAGAATATATTAATTTCTTGTATACAAGTGTGTGGATGGTGTGTGTTTGTGTGTGTGTGTGTGTGTGTGTGTGTGTGTGTGTGTGTGTAACATGTATGCTTGTGGATGCACTATGTATGTAGGAGTGTACCCATTGGTACATATGTTAAAGACAGAATGTTGGGAGTTTTCCTCTATTACTTCTCCAACTTATAACATCTTTCATTGAAGATGAATCTTGCCATTTCAGCTAGACTCACTGGCTCCAATGTGGTTCTTACCTATCTCTAGGCCCCTAGCATATGAAGTTACAGATATATGTTCTGTACCCGGATTTTACATGGATGCTGAGGATTTGAACTTACATCTAATATTTGCATAGTAAGTACATTAACCACCGAGCTATATCTCCAGCCCCAAATTAATTTCTTATCAATGGAATAGCTTATAGCATAGCAATCAACCAACATTTGATTATTCCATGGTCAAACCCAAAGCAATATATTGTAAACTTTCTACCATTTCAAGTGAATCTCTGGAAATATGCTCATTTTAGGCAACAACACTACTTATTGGAACTTTCCCATTAATAACTTCTATCTCCACATTCCACTGTGCCCTGTATCTTTTCATTGTGCTCATCTGTCTTCCACAAAATACTCTAGGCTCATGTTCAGAATAATTGGTTTGAATTTTGGTTGTGCTGCATCTTAGAACTGTAACTTTGAGCATGTTACATAATCTCTGCAAGTGGTATCTGTTTCAACCAAAGCTGGGGGTGGAGATAACTTCCATGGTTGTTATGATGCTGAATGAGAAAATATATAGCAAAAGCCATTCAGAGTGAAGTGCTTTGTGACCTTAAGGAACATATTGCCATTGTTACTGGTGGGACATTCTGTCCATTGAGATACTGGTTTTGCATCAGCACTGTCTGGAGATGCCACGGTAGATGGGTCACGTGGAAGAATGATTTAAAGTAATTTTAATTCTCTTCACTGCTATAGTACTTGTCTCTTTTCCCAGTGACTGCCTGAGGGCTCAAGAGACTCTACCAAGGTGGGTGCTATTTTAGCTCTTGTAAATTGTGCCACAGATTTTGTGTCCTAGTGATGAGCAATGATACTCAACACTTAAATGTTAGTATCATATGCCTTGCCCAAGTCCCAAGATGCTCCAGTATTAACCCATGTCACACTCCCAACAACCTTGACAGTGGTACAAGTTCTTTATCACCCCTGGTACAAAAGAGGAAAAACTGAGGCACAGTCTTGTGTCAAGGGCTAACAGGCTGGTTTGGTGGACAAAAGTGCTTGTTAGACAAACCAGAGGACCTGAATTCAATCTCCAGATCCCACAGTGGAAGAGAGTCTTCATTCCTAAACATTGTCCTCTGTCCTCCTCAGGCATATAGTAGCATACACACACACACACACACACACACACACACACACACACACACACACACAGACACACACACACACACACACACACACACACACAGACACACACACACACACACACACACCATACAAATAATTTCTTAAAACTGGGTCAAGATATGTAGCTAGTTTTATAAGTCAAATTTTAATTGTTCATATTCTCCATTCAGCTTTTAGGGAAGAATTTGGTGGATGGATACAGGAAATGTGGCATGTTTGTAAATTACTTGGGTCTTAGATATAGGGAAATGTTTTCTCGTCTTAGATAAATGATGTCCCCTGTCTGAATGAATGCTCATATAGCATGGAACTTGGTGGGGTTTTGTTGTTGTTGTTTGTTTGCTTGCATTTTAAAATTCTTTTTTTTTTTTTGCTTTCTTTTTTTAAAACTTGCATGTCTATAATTGTGTATAAATTATAGGCTTAGGATGTCTTCTTTCTCTTCTGAGCCCAGGATTCAGTGAAAGAAACTCAACTTTTCTGAGAGGCCCAGTCATCTCAGTCACTGCTATGCTTGAATTAATTACAAGAAAAAGCCCCAAACACTATCCAGAGACGTGCCACAGCCCACGTATTCTTCACCAGTTTTTCAGACTGGCGTTTCCTTGGATGTGGGTTTACACACTGTGTGTAGTCATTCTTTAAGACACATTTATGTTCATTTAAGCTATTCTTTCATGTCTTTACAAATTTGAGCACTGATTTCTCAAGTGTCAGGAACACCCTGGAGTATTTCCAGAAGCCTGGCTAACATACCCAGTAAGTGGCCTTTGTTTGTTGAGCTTATAGACTTATGAGAGAAGACAGACAGTGAGTAAATAATCCCACAAGTTAAAGTAACATAACTTCCCCAGGTAGAGCTACAAATACAGCCGTGGAACATGATGCTCGGGGGAAGAGATAAGAGAAGGTTTGGGCAGACACTTGACAATCATAGTTTGTTTTCTCCTTCCTCTCTTGACCGTGCTGAAGATGTTAGAGACTCTAAAAGAACAGAGGAAGGTTTAGCCCGACCAGATGAGAAACAGAGTTCACAAAACCACACTACATAAGCTATCCCCAGGGAATAGCAACAGGGAAAATCTGACTCCAGCAGGCTAACATGTCTCAGGCTTTGAGTGTGTCACTGTATCACAGAAGAATAGATGACATGTAATAGCTGCCATCTCGACAAGAGTGACTGTGTAGTCATTCTCTTCTACCCAGTTGTAGCACGAATCTTAAAAGGTCTTATTAATAAAAACAAACCCAAGGCCAGTTATTGGGGTGAATGCTGGAAGATCGGGGAAGCAGGACAAGCCACAGCTTCCTCACCTCGCCAGTTCCTCAGCTGATCCTATTTCCTCAGACTGGAAGCCTCTGAGTCCTCATCCAAATAGATCTCAGCTGAACTGTGCTGCTCAAAAGCCTAAAAGCTTAATCAGCCTAGTTCCTCGTTCTCATGCCTTAAATACCTTTCTACTTCCTGCCATCACTTCCTGGGATTAAAGGCGTGAGTCACCATGCCTGGCTGTTTCCAGTGTGGTTTTGAACTCACAGAGTTCCTGATGGATCTCTACCTTTGGAATGCTAGGATTAAAGGCATGTGTGCCACCATTTTCTGGCCTCTCTATCTAGTGGCTGTTCTGTTTTCTGACCCCAGATAAGTTTATTAGGGTGCACAGTATTTTGGGGAACACAATATCACCACACCCAGTAAAAAAGAGAAGAAAGTGTTTATATGACACAATTAAAGAATTACTGTTTGAAGCTCTATATGTTGGTTTTGTAGTAATTTAGTTAGAATGCTGTGCACATAAGATTGTTATCCTTATTTCTATACTTATTTAAAAGCATGAATATTAACTGAAGAAGCACCAATAAATGAGGACACAGGAAACCTAGTTTTCTCATTCCAGTTGGTGGCCAGGCCATAGTTCAGAACAACCACAAAGATCCTCACTATTCTCTTATGAAAAATGCTATAGTAGCATTTCCCTGTCTACTCAGCGAGACTCTCTTACATGCCTACATTCATTCAGTTAACATTGGTTGTGATCTCCCCCAGTACACTGAGAAACTGGTAGTGTGTTATGGAGACCTAGCCTTTGGGTATGGACCTGACAGTAGTTTAACGTCAGAGACTTAAAATTCACTTACAGAAGGCCTTATTTTTGCTGTGTCCCTTGACTGAACTGGTTGTCTCTTAGGGTGCTATGACATGGTCTGTAACTTCAGTGGGGTTTCTATTTAAATGTCACCTTGGGAGAACAGCATGAGGTCTCATTTACCACATCTTTCCTTTGCTTTACACTTCCTCCAACCTTTTGTCACCTTTTGTCTTAGTTGTGTTTCCTGTCACTGAGATAAAATACCCTGACCAGAGCTACCTGGGGGAGAATGGGTTGATGTTAACTAACAGTTCCAGGTTAAAGTCCTTCATTCCTGGGAAGTCACAGTAGCAAGGGCTTGAGACAACTGGTCACGTTGTGTCCATGGTTAAGAAGTGGAGAGGAATGGATTAATAGTGCACACATGCTTGCCCTCAGCTCCTTTTACATATGGTTCAGGGTCTTCTCTATTGGGAATGGAACCATTCACAATGGATGTGTCTTTCCACCTCAGTTAACATAATAAGATAATCCCCCAGGCAAGCCCATAGACTTTCATGATCTGTAAAGTCCTGCACCGGAACTCTCTTTTCAGGTGATTCTGGACTATGTCAGTCTGAAAATTAAGACTATCACACTACTTTTCAATATTGTCTAGCTCTAAGCTTGAAGTGTTAATCTTCCAGATAAAGACTGTCTGTCTTGATTCTTGGTATTCTGTATAGGACAATTTTTAGCATATCGTAGACAGTAAATACTTGCTGAATGTATAAGTAAATGAGATGATCACATAAGTGATAATCACCAACCACGGTAAACAAAACTGATAGTGATAACAGTTATTTGAACTTGAAAAAAAAAAAATTCCTGCTGGGCAGTGGTGGCATACACTTTTAATTTCAGCACTTGGGAGGCAGAGACAGGCGGATAACTGTGAATTCAAGGCCAGCCTGGGTTACAGAGTGAGTTTCTGGAAATGTTCCAAAGCAACACAGAAGAGACTGTCTTTAATAATAATTTAATAATAATAATAATAATAATAATAATAATAATAATAATTTACTAAAAGAAAACTTGTCTAATTTTTGTGCTTTTTTTATTCTGCTTTATATTTTGTTTCAACATTTATTTCCTGTGTGAGACTAGCTCCCACATTTATTTATGCCAGGGACTTTTGAGGAGTGAGAATTAAGAGATTTAGATAGAAATAGAGGGGAGAGAAACAGATAGAAACGCAAGACAGCCTCAAGTGGGCCTGGATCCTTATCCACTGGCCCAGAACTTTATTCCAAAGGACTTTTTATAACAATACCAAGGGGAGGAGCAAAGGACCTCCCCCTTGCTAGATACAGCCAAGTGTAGACCCTTCCAAATACCTGGTCCTCAGGCCCATGGCCCAATCACCCTCTTCTGCAGTCCTGCTGGGTAAAGCCACTAGGAAACCTAGGTGAGCTCCAGCAATTTCCCAAGCATTTCTCTCTCTCTCTCTCTCTCTCTCTCTCTCTCTCTCTCTCTCTCTCTCTCTCTCTCTCTCTCATGTTGATCTCTACCTGTTCGGGAAAAACCCTAAGTGTCTTACTGAAGTAGAGATTCCTAGCAAACTTGGTGAACTTTAGTGAGATCTCCTGAAGGATCCTTGGTCTTCATATCCTCTCTGAAATCATCTTCCATGTGTTGTACCTACTGGGCCCCTGTGTATCTTCCATGAGAGATTCCTTCTACCCTTCACTGGGTTCTCAGAACCTCAAATGTTGCTCTCTAAAATTTTGTATGTGTCTTTACTTTTTGGAATACTACTGGCATTTCCTTTTCTGCCTGAGATGCTTTCATTTCCTCTTAATTTTCATGTTTTCAAAAAATGTTTACTGTTTGGTTGTTCCCAGTGAGTGGTATTCTTGTTTTATTATCCATAATCTGATCCCAGCCCTTCTCTCTCTCTGTTTTCTGACCAGCAGTGTGGGGATGTGGCAACTGCAGAGCTGTCCTGTCCAATCCTTCTGGAACCTTTACTTCTCCATGCTACCCTAACGACTACCCCAACACCCAGTCTTGCTCATGGACCCTGCGAGCCCCCACTGGCTACATCATTCAGATAACGTTTAATGACTTCGACATTGAAGAAGCTCCCAATTGCATCTATGACTCACTGTCCCTTGATAATGGAGAGAGCCAGACAAAATTTTGTGGAGCAACTGCCAAAGGCCTGTCATTTAACTCAACTGTGAATGAGATGCATGTGTCTTTTTCAAGTGACTTTAGCATCCAGAAGAAAGGTTTCAACGCCAGCTATATCAGAGGTATGTAAACCACAGATGCTGCCAATCTTCTGCTTCCATTTAACATGTGTGGCAGTGAAGACCAGGGCTGGAGGACAGAGATGTGCTCTTTTATGCGAAGGTGAATGGTCAGGATCAGGATTTAAGGGTGAGAACCTGAATGGTCTCTGAGAATCTTCCTTAGCGAACTAGAACTACAAGATCCAAACTCTGGTTTCAGAAGAGCTGAATTCTAGATTGCTTGTCTGCAGAACACTTTCCTTTCCTTTCCTTTCCTTTCCTTTCCTTTCCTTTCCTTTCCTTTTCTTTTCTTAAGTCAAGGTCTTACTTTATAGCCATGGCTGGCCTGGAACTTGCTAAGTAGACCAAGCTGGCTTCAAATTCACAGAGACCTGCTTGCTTTTGCCTTCCAAGTATGGCACATGGCATTGGGAAAAAAGGGAGTTTAACGGTAATAATGAAAATCTATAATTCTAATATCTCCCCATTAGAAGCCTTAAACACCCCCATTTTAGAAATTATTTTATTTTAGACATATAAGATGTTACCATTAAAATAAATTCACTAGAGGACGAACAGAAAATTAGTGTGTAAGAGAAAGAGGAGGGTATAGAAATTCTGAAGGGATGAGATTTGTCTGGAAATGTTCACAAGAGTGAGAGGCAATTGTTAGTGCAAGTAGAGCTAGTGTGTGTCCAGAAAGTATCTTTAAAAACAGATTTGTGCAGAGATTAAAAAAAAAATACCAACAGGGCTGTCACTCATTTCCTTGTGAAATGAAATCATGATTAAAGACGAACTGGATGGGGTTGCTTGTTGTTATTTTTGATATAAGATCATTGGCAAAACATTGGTGATAGAGAATAAGGCAGAGAGGGGGGTAACAAAGGCTCACAGAGTAAGTAAATAGGTAATTAGAAGAAAGTGACAGAGAACTTAGAGACACTAGACATTTTACATCTCAGCTCCTATTATGGACTGATGCTGTGACTCTATGTTTTTTTTCCTAGTTGCTGTATCCTTACGGAATCAAAAGGTCATTTTGCCCCAGACACTAGATACTTACCAGGTATCAGTTGCCAAAAGTGTCTCCATTCCTGAGCTCAGTGCTTTCACACTCTGCTTTGAAGCCTCCAAAGTTGGCAATGAAGATGGCGACTGGATAGCTTTCTCCTACTCAGACGAGTCCCTCATGCAGTTGCTCAGTTTTGAAAAGGCCAACAATGGTTATTTCCTGTCCATTTCTGGCACAAGATGCTTGCTGAACAGTGCATTGTCCATGAGGGAAAATGAAGAGATCTTCACGGAAAGCTTTGAGCAGCTTTGTCTTGTGTGGAATAATACTTTGGGCTCTGTTGGTGTAAATTTCAAAAAGAACTATGAAACAGTCCCATGTGATTCCACCATGAATACAGTCATACCTGGGGATGGGGTATTGCTGTTGGGCTCTGATAGAGACGCAATTGCCTCTCTGAAGGGCAGCATCTATAACTTTCGACTTTGGAACTTTACGATGGCTTCAAGAGTCCTCGCCAACCTCAGCTGTAGTGTGCCCGGGAATGTCGTGGACTGGCACAATGACTTTTGGAGCATCTCAACCCAGGCTCTCAAAGCAGAGACCAACCTGAGCTGTGGTAAGTATGTGATGTAGACTTCACATGCTTCATGTTTTTAGCATTGTTTGGTGAAAATATTCATTAAGAAATTATGTATACATATGTGTCCACAGACTCATCACTTAGAGCTCTTTCAGCTTTGAAAACGTTACCACTTTAACCATTCACAGCATACATTTGATGAGGAACCATGTTTATTTAGTAAAAGTGGACTTGCCAGTCTTAAGTATTCCCTAGGTCACAAAATATCACAATTTATCATTAACAAAACAGTCAAAAGGATTGGCCCACAGGTGAAAACCTTAACACTAGATTTGAATGGCAAGAAATTAACAAGTTGTAATTTGTACTCACCAAAGTGTTACCCTAATACATTGATCTTTATCATTCTGGAACAGAATTTCAATTGCATTACCTAAATAAACAGTCACTATGTAGGGTGTGTTATTTCAGCCAGAGTCAAACATCCAGCTGTCTATGGTATGGAAATTTTTGATTTATCTAGAATTACCATATTTTTCTTTGAACGTTTATCCCTATATTTTGACAGCAAACATTTGTGGTTCATTTCCAATATCTTCTCTCCTAAGTTGCTCTTTAAGAGGCTTTAACTGTGACATCATTAGAAATAGCTGAATGCAAATTGTTATGGAAAATGATTATATGTAACAAAAAGTATATTGAAATAGAATTCTTTCTATCTAGTATTTTTTATATCATACAAGTTAATTCTAGAAGTCATATTATAGGACTGGTTAAAACACCTATAAAATGGTTCTGTTATCGATTTAAAATGTTATAGCATGAATTTTCAGGTCGTGATAGCAAACATTTTAGTTAAAGAGAGAGGCCTACTATTCAAAGGAATTTGTATGTGATATTGGAAAAAAATATCCTTTACACCAAGGTTTGGCAAAGTGGGGGGGCTCATTGCAGAGAACTCACTGTATAAATAAAGTTTTATAGGAACACAGCTATGCCCATAGATTTACACACTGTAAGTCACTGTGATTGTGCTAACAGGACTAAATTGTCGGATACTGACAGACACAGCATGGCCCATTATCTTAAAATATTTGCTGTCAGTTCCTCTAAGTTCCATCATCCTAAAGTATTTACTGTTGATTGTCATGAGCAAGTTTACTGAGCCCCAAAACTGGGCCAAAGAATCCTAAGACTGTTGAAGCTCACACTTTGAACAACAGTGGAAAAGATGCCCCTAATGTAGGGAAGCGAGCACCCCTCTCATATGCCTTAGACTTGGGAGGTGCCAGGAGATTTATATGTGTTCTTCACCTTCATTGTCACACACTGTGCATTACAATGGTGACTTTATTTCCAACACTGAAAGATTAGATTTCACATAGAATGAATGATTCGATTCTTTGACAAACACATATACCTGACTAGTATTTCTGCAAGGATAACACAGCCAGAGCTCAGTTGTAGCAATTCCCGTTGAAAAGGCTTAACGTTCCCCTCAGCCCCCATCACACTTATATCCGCTCTGTCTGCTTTGTTTCTTCCTGGAGTGAGTCGGGCTTACCTTCTCACACTGGCTGGCATTTAAGTGTGAAGATCTCAGTTTAGACAGCTCCTTTTGCATTAAATAGGGAGGAAAGTGAAGTATCTATAGAACACATCAGCTGCTGAGTTGGTTAATTTGTTAACATACACATCATTAATTCATACCTAACAACCTCACCTTTTTTTTAAAAAAATTAATTCATTAATGCTATTTTTAATTGACAAAATTGTATGTATGTATGTATGTCACACGATATTTTGCTGTATGCATTGTGAAATGCCTCTTTCAAGTTGCTACATCCTACTTTGTCTTCAACAATTCCCTTTCAGTGTTTTACATGCAGGGAATGGAACACAGAGACAGGTTACATCATCAGCGCCCTCTAAGCAACTTTAAGCACATCACTTTCAACTACATCACTTTCAACTACAACCATTATACAGTTTAGTAGACCTCTAAACAGATTACTCCTAAGCTCGTACTTACTCCTTTGGCTGGCAAAGGCCCAGTGGCCCTCCAGCCCCTGTGATTTCAACTTCCTGGGATTCCACACACAAGTGAGATCATGCATTCCTTCTATTTTCTTGAACACCATTTCTGAGGTTCTCATCTTACAGCCTGAAGATGACCAGGACTCACCAAATGTGTGCTCACACAGCTTAGTCATCTGTAAGACTGCAAAATGATTTCATCCTAAAAGAAGCACAGTCTTATAGGCTCAATGCATTTGAGTCTCATTAACTCTTCTCATTCCAGGGTGACACTATTCCCCGCTCCCCCTCCCCCAAGGCGTGCACCCAGAAGTCTTGTTGTGTGTGTGTGTCAGTCGGATTGGTAGGAGAAGGAATTTCCTGCTGCTTAATCATCAGCCTGGGGCTGAAGAATCTAAGACACTTAAGTACGGACAGGAAATACCCGTGCAAAGATTGTATCTTGGCCACGTCGCCTGAGCAAATCTTCAATAGTCAAGAAAAATAAAGTGTGTTCTACTAACATTTCAACCCCCTCCCTCCTCCAGAAACTATTATGGTTTGCTGTTTGTGTTCATCATAAATTCACACTCTTTCAGTGAGTACAGTAACCAATGGGAAAGTGTAGTCAGTCTCATTCCAGTAGACTGGCAATGTCTGCCAAGTATTGACTATTCTAGTATCCACTTGTGCTAGCAAATGAATATGTTTCCCATCTGTGCACCACTGGATGGATTATATACAGGGAAAGGAAGGGGGTAAGACAGAACGGATTGCACTTAATATTTAAGTATGCTGTCACTTATCTCACATATTAAATGTAACACTGATATCATTAGTGACTGTTTCAATAATTTTATAACCTCGCTGCTTCGTTTTCCTATATTTTTCCTAAGTATTTGGAGACTATCTCTGAATTAAGAAATTTTTGGCTGGTTTGTCTTTCTAAAAATCAGTCAATCTTAGGGTTTGGGGATTTAGCTCAGTGGTAGAGCGTTTGCCTAGCAAGCGCAAGGCTCTGGGTTCAATCCTCAACTCCAAAAAAAAAAAAAAAAAAAAAAAATCAATCTTGTCAGTTCTTTACTGATACACATGTTGTAGCATCATTTGTTTTGTTTTAACATTATAGCATCTTTGTTTTTCCTAGAACAATTTTCAAGCATATTCAGTTTCATGACCTTCAGGAACAGGCCACTTCCTTTTCTGACCCTTTCACTGTAGGTGCAAGTATGTAATGCCTGTGTTAGGATTGCAGTTTAGACGCTGGCCAATGCCCACCGACATTCACAAAGAACAGACAGTACTTTCTCTCTGGCTTTATTTGTTTAACTGATTACTGCTCTTTCCTGAGGAGTGGTACAGTGGAACTCAATGAGCAGTCTAAGTTCAGGCAAAGTACATTTATTTGTCCAGGGTTTCCTAAGCACTCCCGTCTCTTAGTCACTGTGCATGTAGAGATAAGACACAAGTTTGTAAGCCTTCAACTTTATTTTCACTCTTTTCTAGAAACGTGTGGAATTTCCACTGGACTTGAGTTCTCATCTCTAAGACTTTGCTGCTAATCACTGAGGCCCCCTTACTCTCTAATTCCCATCCTTTCATAATTAACTGTATAATAAACTACACTCCTGACTTTCACAGGTCTAAAATTTAGTTACTGGTCCTTAGTTTTACGCTCAACAAATTACTAAGCTCACCGTTGTTAGATTATTGTATCATTTTTTAACTGAAAATACAATCGATTTATCATGACATCCCATTATTCTTGGAGGGTGCTCGAACTCATTATGAGCTTAGGTGATGTTCAGAAATAATTGTACATACATACAAAATAATAATTAAAATGTCATAAAATAAAACTGGAGAGTTGGCTCGAAGGACCTGAGTTTGGATCCCGGCACTGGAACTAAAAAGCCTCTTGAGAGGCCAGGCGGGAGGGTCTCTGGGGTCACACTCACCAAGCAGTGTTGTGGGATCAGTCAGTTCAAGGTTGAGTGAGGGACTCCACATCAAAAGATAAGCTGGAAATCGGTCCAGGAAGACACCTGGCATCTACTTAGTGGCCTTCATACACACGTATACATAGTTGGACAGGCCTGCACATACATGAACATACACACAACATAATACAAGAGGAGAAAGATGTGAAATAAAAATCATAAAATAATCTATAATATATTTACTAACAGAAAATTATAGAAGTCCCTCTTAGTAACATCAACAAAGAGAACCTTAGAGAGAATTATATTTTTCTGAAGTTTTTGCAACTTACTGTACTATTGTTAAAATTATTAATTAAAATGTGAGATGCACTACTGGCCGCACATCAGTGAGTTCTAGTACAACCTGTATAGAATGACCCCTTGCCGTATCCTGGCAGGGAGAAGAACAGTAGAAAGAAGAGAAGCCTAAAGCCTTTGAGGTGTTGGTTTTTGTTTGTTTGTTTTTTCCAACTGCCCATTTTCCTTTTGTTGCAACAAGATCCCTAATTGATGCTGCTCTGGAAGTCCCTGTATACCTAAGATAAGATCAATGTGACCCTCCTGTCTCTACCTCCCAAGTGCTGGATGTATGCGGCCATACCAGGATAATGCAGGGAGACTGGAAGTCAGGGCTTCATAGCTTCTTGGCAGGCACTCTACCAACTGAGCTGTAACCTAGTCCTAACTACCCATTTTCAAGATTTTCTTTTAAATGCATAAACTGTGACTCTAAAGTTTGCCATTGGGTAACAAGCTTTAAACACCCCTAGTAGACTTAAAAGCCAGACAACACACAGAGATCACATAAGCACCATTGGTGACTGAGACGTCACTGTCCCAAGAGAACAGTTTCTCTCTCCCTTCATAGTCTTCCAGTTTGCAAATCTGCAAGTCTAGAACACTGGGTAATGAAAATTTGCATGAGTAGAAGTGAAAAGTTTGTGTATGTTTTGGGTATTTACTTATTTATTTGAGGTGGTATCTTGCTATGTTCACTGGACTAGCTTTGAACTCTTGGGCTCAAGTGATCCTCCTGTCTCGACCTCTGGAGTAGGAAAGCGTACAATGGCATTTCTCCGTACCAGCAGTATTTACTTTCTATATTTCGTATACTTGTTTACATAGTCCCAGACTATTTGTAGCATGAGATTTCCTTGACCAGTGTGATTTCCTTCTAATTAAATTATGTCACTTGCTTTTGTGCCATTTGCACAAAACAAAACAAAACAGATGTGATTTCTATTGCTCCATGAGATCATAATACAATAGTATCTATTCAGTATTTATACAACACTAGCAATTTGATAAACTTGACCTTCCCCTAGAAAGAACAGCTAATTAAAATATTCAGAAGCAAATGTTTATAATTTCTCCTGAAAGGAAGCCACAAATTGAAATGTATACAATGAATCTGATAAAACGGTCAAGATCTTGTTCTAAATCATGGCTCCTCTGACATTTCCCCATATTCCCACCTCTGAGTTCCTAGATATACTAGAGTGGAAATGTAGTTAGTCCTAAAAACTTCTTTCCCACAACATTGTCCCTTATCACTCTTTGTCTTGGAGAGATACCATATCTGAAGCCTCTAAGGAGCCCTGGACTGCCAGCATTGTGTGTAATCTGAGAACTATGGAACCTCATCCAAGGGTCTCCACTGTGCTGTGTTACAATGGCTGAGATTTCTCCAGTCACATGAGTCTGATAGGCTTTGTTGGTTTTCAGAAGTCCTTTCTAAAATCTACGTGCCTATAGAAGTGAGGTCCTGAAGAAAGTGGACATGCACAAGAGGCAGAAACCTCTCAAGATAACTTTCCCCCCTGTCGCTGCCCTCCCTCAGTGTTACCACATCACATGCTTTTCCCAGGGCACACACTCGCTCCATTGGGTTTTCAGTCTTCAACCCCCCTTCCCTCTCTCTGCTTCCTTACACAGCCAGGCTTCCTCCTGCTGCATCCACACTCTCCCAAGCTTTGCAGTCTGAGTTTCATTGTTCCCACGAGACTGACACTAATTCCTGTACAGTGGAGTTAAAGGTCTTTTCTTTCAGTCTTTATCATGTCAGCCTTTCTGTTCCACTCATGGTTGCCACAGCCTCCATTCAACTTTCTTTACTTAAATTCTGTGAAGCCACCTTCACCAAGAGCTGCTTTTGTCTCCCCAAATCTCAGCATTGGAAACTGATATATAGCAATGGCTACAGTTCAGTCTGTTCTCTTCTTGAACCATAGTCTACTGAACATAATTTCATAGATAGCTTTTGTTGACTAGTCCCCTTACAGAAAGACAGCTTCTCACGGGTGCATTATAGATGTCCTACAGGCAACTGGCTTCCCTTGCCAGGCATAACAGAAGATAATTTATGCTCTTTCTGTTTCCTTTCTCCATCTATGATGTCATTATGCCCAGTTTCTCAAGTTGGAAACCAGCAAAATGCCCTCTATACCTCACTTTCTCTTCCTCTTTCCAATTAGTCACGAAATTTTACACAATCTTATCTTCCTATCACTTGTGTTCATCTCTTTCAGTCTTCTTGAGGCTCATGATGTCAAACCTGAATGATTAATATTATTTTAGCTTCTTGCATCTCCCCACATCCAACCACATATATATGAATAACTGCAGTTATTATCACACCACAGTCTATAAGTTTACCCAGAACCCCTTCATTTATTCCAGTTGATTTTTAAAAAGAGTTTAGACTGTCTTCAACTGTCACTCATCATGTGTTTGGTAATTTGTTTAGTGAAGCTTGAGAAAGACGCGGAGCCTCGATGTTGCTGCTGTTTGTATTCTAGAAGGCCTTCCATGGGCTGCACTGACATATGTCTGATCATTCCCACACTTCTCTGTAATCCCTCTAATACAGTAGGATCAAGTGTGCTCATCCCCAGACCTCTCAGTGCCTTGTAGGTACATGTTTCAGAAATCCTGTCTGGTTACTTCAGAGCTCTTCCAACCTCGGTGCCCGTGTGCTCTATTTCCTGTTCATTCTTCTCACCAAGCTGATGTCACAACTTCCTGTTGGCGGCCACCACCACCATCAAAACTCTTCCCTGGGCTCCTGGGCATTTGTTACAGAGAGGCTAGCTTCCATTGGTGTCTCTCTGAAAGTAGACACAGCAGTGGGAACTTTTCTGTCCTCCACATCTCATAAGCTGTAGGTGTTTTAGTAGGAATCCATGAAGTAGTTTCTTGCCGGCAAATGTCACATCGTAGACCTGCCTGAAGGCCTGGCCCTTTCTCATGTAGTAGAATTCGTTCCACGAGCAGGAGCTTGAAGTACCTGAGAAGGATGAAACCATACATCCCTAGATGCGAGTAAACTATTGAGATGTTTTCTGTTTGTGTCTATCACTTACCTAATTAGACATACTTTGTGAGCTCAGGCACCTGTTCTGCCTCCACACACTATTCCCATGGCAAAGTTAGATAAATGTTTAAACATTAGAGTGAATTCACCACTACAAAAATGCCTTTCAAAATTAGATATGTAGTATATATGTATGATGTATGTATAATATATATTTGAATCAATTCTGTCTTTATTCAAATGCCCTATTATTTGCAGTAAGTTTAGTCCATAATTAGGACAAGAAGATTTAGAGCAACAGAGAGCCTCTAATAGTTCTGCTAGGAAAAAAGTCAGCTCAGTGTCTGTTTCCTGTTGAGCAGGAGTCAGAGAAAGCTTGTAGTGAAAAGGAACAAGACAGACTTGAAATCACAGAAAGATATTTCTGGAATTGCAGAGTATATACATGAACCAAAAATTTGCACTTCATGAGTAATTCATATTATCCAAATTCCATTTTGAAATGTACCCTGAATGTTCATATTATTTTATTTATGTAAATTACTGCCTGAGTCTCATAGTTCATTATCCAAAAAGGCCTCAGTCATTTTTTGTTTTTGTTTTGTTTTGCTTGCTTTGTTTTTTCAAGACAGGGTTTCTCTGTGTAGTTTTGGTGCCTGTCCTGAGTCTCGCTCTGTAGACCAGGCTGGCCTTGAACTCAAAGAGATCCACCTGGCTCTGTCTCCTGAGTGTTGGGATTAAAGGCGTGTGCCACCACCACACCTGGCCTCAAACATTTTTATACAAAGGTAAAGGGACAATCATACTTCTTTTCTTTCATGGGTGAATGGCTGAAAAATAGAGCTCAAAATTTTGAGGGCGATACTGGTTCTTCAGTTTTGTATTTGAGGAAATTAAGGTAACCTTAGGAGACATTTTCGTGTTGGGGCACTGTCTGTTGACTCGGACTGTTTCTACCTTACCAATGACATGATTCATAATATTGACTTTGGGGATAATATCAGAAAATCACAAGTTAAATTTGCATATGCTTCTGTGTTGACGTAGGTTCCTACCTGATCCCGCTCCCCGCAGCTGAGCTGACGAACTGTTCGGATCTGGGTACTCTCTGTCAAGGTAGGATGCCGTTGTCATCTTCCTGACCTTTTTGTGTTCTTATGCTTGCTGTTTGGGATGATGGAGTTGCTGCTGCTTTTTTTTTTATCTTCATTTTCATCCGAAAACACAGAAACAGCAAAACAAGAATGTGTGGGTGTGTTTTAGCTGCGTGGGTGCACAGTACCAGTGTGTACAAGTAATGTGCTGTTGGGACATATTGGCCACATTGGCCATATTTCCACAAAACTCAGGGTTTTCTAAATGTGAATGGTTATATGCTGCTTAAAAGGATTGGTTTCATTTCTCCCTATGTTTCTTCTTAATATTATTTCGAGTGTCTTGGATATGCAGTCATGCAGTATTTTAAAGAAGTGCTCATATCCATAAATTGGAAAGAAAACGTATATTGAATATTTAAATAAGATTTGAAGATGAGGAGGCAATTTACTTTATATTATATAACTTGAATCTAAAGATAAAAATAGTTAAAGTAAGCTAATGTTAATATTACTGTGCTAATTATTTTGATGCTTCATGATTATATTGTGGATACAATTGTTTTATTATTAAGTAGTTGCCTGGTAACAACATATAGTTATATATGTATGCAATATGCCACAAAATAATAATATAAAAATGTTGCTTCAATTTATCATTGCTCCTTCTGATTTTTTTGTGACCAGTTTTCATCCATTGTCATGCTAAATTCCTCTATTAAATGTAACATCTTCTATGTTCGGCATGAGAATCATGGGTATATGCCTTTCCAGAGAAGGTAGCTTCCTTAAGAGGCTCATGGCAAAGAGGCAACAGAACACAAGCAACAAGCAACTGGAATTTAGGCTCTTTGCAGTCTGAGAGTCAGCCAGACAGGGCAAGGAGGAAACTCACTATTTTTGGATTTCCCTTCTAAGATAACGTGAATATTATTACCAATCAATTCCCCATGAAAATTACATTGTTTGTTTTTTTATCCATGAATTCTGTGCAGTTATGAAATAATTTTATAAAAATATACCAGAAGACCTTTGATTCAAAGGTTTTAAAAATTCATTAATTATTTTTTTATTATTTTAATATAAGTATCTAAAGTACTCATTCTGTGGACCAAAGGACCAGAAACTCAGCTTTCTTCTCATTTAGTCCCTGTTTTTTCCTTTATGAACAAAAAAATTTTCATGACACATTTGCACTAAGGATGAACACAATTATTCACAATTTTGATTTTAAAAAAATCAAAATGATTTCCATTGTATGCTTTTATATTATTCTGGAATGGAAAATCAGTGTCGCCACATACATTTTGCACCAAGGAGTTCAGCATTTTCTCTGGTGCATTTAGAAAGCAATTCTATGAATCATCTCTTCATTGTTTTATACTTAAGTAACATTTAATTACAAAGATATAACAAATCGTCATTGCACACATGATTGTGCTCCAACACAAATGCATCCATAAGATAAAATGAAGGACAGGTATGTGCTTGCTTAATTTTCTTCTGACAGAGGCATGCAATCTCCAAGAAAGAAGCCATGAAAGCATTACAGGAGGGTTGCCTGTTTGTGCGCTTTCAAGTATCACACAAACAGCTCAGACATAGGACTTAGAAAATAGCTCCCTTTAAGAGTTGTCCTTGCAGAATATTTCCCACCCATTAGTGTTTGTGAAGCTTTTGGGGCCTCCAAATGATTGGTTTAGTCCACCCACACCAGTCCCTTGTTTTTCTTTTGCATTTATCTTTTCGAAGAGAGATCCATTTTACTTTGCTATTTTATTTCTCTAGAATCTGTTTATCAGTCCAGACTGACTTAGTGTAGATAGCTTCTAAGGTGTAGAGCTATGCAGATTGCCTGTTTTGAACTTCCTTTAAACAGTCTCTGGGAACTAGTTTGTGGAAAGAGTTAGTAGTTTCCCATGTGATTACCAGCCTAGTGATAGCAGAAGTAAGTGTAGAATCCAACCTTGCTTTCTCCAGCTCTTCTGTGCCAGCTCTAGGCCTCTGTGCAGTGTGGCACCAAAGCCACGCAAATGGATTGATTCTTAATGTACCCTAGAAAACCTTGCTTCATGTTATGCACTGTAAGCTTTTAGGCTATTGTACTAGTAGCATGAAATAGTTTCGGCTCTCTTGTGCATTTTCATGTAGTAGCTGTAGATTACTTATCTGTATTAACTGTTTTATGCTCGTTATAAAATTGCATCTTTCTCATCTTTATTACCAGCTACTGTAAACCCTCCTAGCACTACACCACCCACAGTCACCACTAACATCCCTGTTACTAACAGCATCCATAAACAAAAGAATGGTAAGAGTCGTTGGGTAAGATCCTATGTGTAGTATGTCTAGACGATGGAAAATTGTGTTCTGAGAGTGGAAATCCACTGTCCCAGCAAAGTTCTATGGTTGGCAACACTTGGTTCATTAGCACATTTGAAGACTAGTAAGACAAACATCCTTGTGTCTTGCTTCCCAACTGAACCGATAGCTCTGAGTACTTGTATTCACTTTGAGTTATTTTCTTTCAAAGAAAAGTTTGGCTTGTTATAGTCCATTCCCTATGGTGGGATGCCTTGCTCAGCTTTGATGCAGAGGGGAGGGCCTTGGTCCTGCCTCAGCTGAATGTACCAGGCTTTGTTGACTTCCCATGGGAGGCCTTACCCTTTTGGAGGAGGGGATGAAGGGTGGAAAGATGGGTGGAGGAGGAACGGGAGGAGGGACGGGAGGGGGAACTGTGGTTGGTACATAAAACTGAAATAAATGAAAAAGAAAAATATTTAATTGAAAGGCATTAATTTTCATTATAATATTTATATAATAGTGCAATTGAAATATTAATTTTCAACACAATAATTATAATTTTTCATCCAAGAGGAAAAAATGTGCTTTCCTTTTTATAATCTTTTGTCAAATCACAACAAATGAAAACTTTCTGTTTGAGAAATAAGATTTCTCTGTGCACTCTGAAGAGCAGCAGGCTGGATAGTGCTGAGAGTACCACCAGGGGAAACAAGTTTGGAAAGGATGTTATGATGTGTCAGAAACCTGATTCTTGGAATTTAATTCTTCATGGAAGTCACCTCCATGCTTACACACTTATGACGAGATTTAGATCAGTGGCCATGGTAACAACATACACCTTTTTTTTTTTTTTATCACTTCTTGAAGAACACTGATTAGGATGTGTTATCAGTCAAGTCTCCAATCAGTTTGGGGGTAACTTTGCTTTACTGGGCCTTGAATCCAGGGTTCCACACATTAGGCAAGTACCCTAACTCTGAGCTCCACGTGGAGCCCCAATTTTTGAACGATAGAATTTCCATTAATTCCAGCATTTCCTGCCCCCTTTCCTCCATTTATGTTTTCCTATTGGTACTCATTATAATGTTCAACCGTGGCAGTTACGTCTTGTAAGAAACCAGTAGAGTGAAAGCCAGGTGGCTCAATTCTTTATTTAATTCTGCCGCACATACGGTTCACACACATAACCATTTGCAATTTGGAGTTAGTGGTTTCAATTTCTTGTAATAAAGACACATTCCAATCAAATGAATGCCCCACTGCCTTCAATACAGTAATGGTCTCACATATGAGATACTAGAGGAAAGGAGTTTTATAAAATCTGATCCTGTCCCTTGTAAGGTCAAAACATCTGTAATGTATCACCAGGGGCCCAAAACCCAGGGAAAAATAAACCCACATAGTTCACTGATTTTTTTTTTCCTTATAGCTTCAAAGGTTACATCAACTTCCTCTGTAGGGACATTTACATTGGAAGTATGGAATATTTTACATGAAGCGTAGATATAAATTTCATTAGGGTTATAAAGACATCGATTCAAGGAAGTGTTTATGGTTTCTCTGCTAGTTACACCACAGATATTTATGATTCCATCACCGCCCCCCATTCCAAGCAAGCAGCAGCAGCATAAGTTTCCAGTGCATAATCCACATGGACTCCTGCCATCAGATGGGAATATTATAATAATTCAGAGTATTTTCCTCTTTGTATGAGTGTACAAAGAGCCTCTGTGGCACTTTCCCTTCAGAACTGGCACATCCTCTGCTGCCCAAGAACACTGACATGGTGCTTCAGAGCCCTTAACTTGGTGGATTGGAGCTGTATTCATTTAATCATGCAGTTTCTAACACACTTGAAGAGACCCTTGTTCAGGCCATCCGTCTCTGCGTCATAACCTTCACTGGAGTTTCAACAAAGCAGGCAAATACTACAGTCAGTTAGAATGGTTTATCTTTACCACATTAATAAAGAAGAATCTAATTCAGATGACTTGTGATTAACATAATTTTAAACATTAAAATATTAGGTCACCGTGTGGTGGAAATCATCCCAAAATTTTGTGCTCCAACTATTTCTCATCATCTTAGCAATTTTTATCATATATGTGAACTATGTGCTTTTCGTACAATGACTGACTCACTCTTTATCTGTACTTACATGGGATTTCATTATTATATAATGAAACCATAGCTACTGAAGTGAAAACTTGAAACAAGTACAATACCACAGTGTTCCACAACTACCTCTTGTAGCCTACTGGATTTCTGAGGGCTTCCAGCCTGAGCCTTTCATTATCTTTTCAAAAGAGTAAGTAACAAAGTATTAAAAACAAAAATATTCAAATAAAGCTTTCCCTTTGTCCAAATTTAAAATAATTGAGAAGAGATCATTTTTCTTTGTAACTAAATCACATTTATGTCCTGTCCCAGGCTCTCTAATGCCATTCATATACTACCAACCATTTGTCATTCTTTGAGAAACTGGCACAGGAAACAGTCTCAGGCTATCTGATATTTAGAAAATCCTATTTTTTTTTCCACTGTCAGAAAGACTGTGACAACTTTCAAGTCCATTATCTTCCTTATCCAGTCCTCTTAACTCTGGGCTGTCAGAATTTTACTGAGTTCATCAACAATAATCTGCCAGTGTAGGAAGAGAGAGAGAGCTAGCTCACTTAATGGTCAGATCTTCTCCCTCACTATACCAACAGGATTGGTTCCAATTGTCATGAAATGTTCTTATTTTTCTTTGAAAGTCTCTTTACACCATTGTAAACAGAATTTGCACCCCATACCTCATATTATATACCAATAGAGTCATTGTTTTCACAAGCATTTCAGGATGTCAAAGATAGTCTAGGTATTCCCACAAGTAATGAAACTTTGACCAATCTCCTTGACCTTTCCCAGAGTACTCCTGGTATAATGATTATTTCCATTCTTAACAATATTGTCTGTCCTTGAATCAACACCAACCCTCCTAAAACAGTGAACTCTGTGATAGAGGCACTAGCAACCCAGTTGAAGGAATTAGCTCCATTGGTCCTCATCATTTGTTCTGAAAATCCAGTTCCCAAGTGCAAATTGCACTGTTCCTTCCAATTTCTCACATGTGCTGAGCTAATCAAATAACAAATTTGCTTGCAGGACCTTTGTGTGGGTCCAGCAAGCTTTGTAGATTCGTATGCCAGATGTCTTAAAGAAATTGGGTGTGTAAAGGTCTGCAGATTGCCAAACGTAGTATAAATGCAGCTGACATAATTGCCTCATTGTCAGTTTGGAGGAATAATGTGAAATCTAAAACGGCATGTGGGTTGGATTTTAATTTGTCTTTTCAAATAAATACATTCAATCCCATCATCTCAACCCTATATCTCATAAATTTGGAGATAATTTTTGTATTCCTCAAGAAACTTAGATGAACAGAGATCTACAGTATGAAACATTGTTTAATACCATATCTGCAATTACTCTTTGAAGTTTTATATGGCTGGAAGAGTTACTGGACAGGAAGGTAGATATATACATACTTATTTAATCTTCTTTCTTCTTCTTCTTCTTCTTCTTCTTCTTCTTCTTCTTCTTCTTCTTCTTCTTCTTCTTCTTCTTCTACTTCTTCTTCTTCTTCTTCTTCTTCTTCTTCTTCTTCTTCTTCTTCTTCTTCTTCTTCTTCTTCTTCTTCTTCCTCCTTCTCCTCCTCCTCCTCTCCTTTCCCTTCTCCCCCTCCTCCTCTCCCCCTCCTTCTCTCCCCCTCCTTCTCTCCCCCTCCTACTCTCCCTCCACTCCCACCCCCTCCTCGTCCTATCAGAAGTTCTTCTGGTCTATATGATATTGTGAGAGCAATACATACCTCTTTTGAAGTCATAAGGATGCATGAAGATTAATGAATGGCATTGCTACTAGAATACCATTTTCTGTCTGTAGGAGATGACTTGCTGCTCTGATAACATAGAGGAACCTATTTGGTTTCTTAATGACATTTCCCCAGTAACAATATTTAAGCAAATTAATTTCTCAATTAAAAAAAATACCCTGTCACCAGCCTACCAGTAGATACTTCATGTTTTTTTTTAATTCCTTTGGTTCCTTTTCTTAGTTTTATGTAATTACCCACTGAATACATAATTCAAAAAGTTTTAAATAAGCACCAAGCCGAGCCCCACTAAGTTTTTAGCTAAATTTGTAATTCTAAAGTTTCCGAGCAGAGAATACTTGCAAATTCTTCATAATACAAAGTAATCTGTAATATGAAACACTAGTTTATTTGAGCTATTAATCTAGTCATAAGCAATGCGGAAAAAGTACTAAGGTTATCTGATGTTGAATGTCTCATTTTATGAAAACAATGAACTGTAGAAAAAAGTGGGGCAGGAAACATTTAAAATTGAAAAAAAAACTGGGTTAGGAATTTGGGTGCTTCCATAAAATTTCAGAAATGTCAGTGGTTAAAATATGGACATTTTTACTGTTTTGTAGTATTTTCAAGAAAAAAACTTCTACTTAGTGCTCCATCTAGTGGTAGCTTTTAGAAACACTACAAGCATCTGTGACTGTTTTATAGACTATCCCTTGGATATTGGGACATTGGACTCTGCAGCTTGAATTTCCTCTAAGCCACTGAGCAGGTCCATGATTTCATGGGAGGAGACCTATAGTGTAAGATGTTTTTTAATTAGAGTTATTATCATCTTCTTTACACGTGTCTAAATAGTTTCCTTTCAGAACATGTTCTGAAGAAATAGAAAATTCAAGATCATTAAACAATAAGAATTTTAGAGATTGAAATAACCTTGTCTCTATAAACTAAGCTCACTAGCCTTTGAACTTATTTTTTGCATATTTGTATACTATATGATAAGCTAGAAATTTATGTTATTTCACAGGAGACTTACAGGACTGAGATTTGCAGTTTTGGTATAGCTGGGACTTTGCAGAGCCATACTTTTATATATTGTTTTATACTGCCTCCCCAAAATTTTCATTGAACATACTCCTCAGCATTATTTAATTATACATTTCTAGATATTTTATTCTTTTTAATTAAGGCTTACTTAAAAGCATGGATAAATATGCTTAACAATAATAGATATCAATTTTCCCCTTCTCTTGGACTTCAATTTTAAAAGAGTATTTTTTATTTTCATTCGCTAGTTTGGGTCAAGTACCTTGTGGTATGCATTTAGCTCCTGTAGTCTAACAAAACTTTTCGGATGAGTTCATTTTTCATGAGGACAAAAAGATTCAACCACTTTAGATAACCACTGAGAGAAACAATAGAATTGTCTTTTCAGAATATGCTTTTCTTTAAAAGGCGATTAAGCCTTTTTTATAAAATACCATTTTTAATCACAAAAAAGCATAATTTCTCATTAACAAAAATCAAACTTCACATGCAAAAATTATCATTTATCTACTTTTAGTAGCAGAAATCCATAGAATTAAAAAAAAATAGTTTTCAAGTCTTGCAATGGTCATAGCCAAGTGATAATTTAGAAGCAATGAAATATTTATGAGTAAACTAGTCAATAGCTCCTTCTAAGCAGGTGCAAGAGTAATTATAACATCAAAATTGGCCCAAGCTTCCTGTGCTTATGTGTCTTTAAACATATATGAATTGATGTAGTTATGAATTTTCGCTGTTTGTTCCAAATGTAAAATATAATTAAATATTAATCCTATTTCCAATGTGCAGATGGAATACTGTATAGAATATCTGTTGTGATTCACAATGACCTTAATCACCCTGAAGTAAAAGTACAGAGCAAGGTAGCAGAATGGGTAAGTAAACTAATTCCATAATGCCTCTTGCTTTAAAACTGTAAATTCTTTATAGATAGTAAAGAGAATGAATGAAACCATAGATCTTATTACTGGACAAATAATACTCATTATAAAGGTATGAATAAGGGGCTAGAGAAGTGGCTTAGTGGTTAAGTGTGGTGATCTTTTATTTGTGCTAAAATGTGGTGATATTTTATTTGTATGTTAATAAAGTTTGCCTGGAGATCAGAGGTCACAGTCAGCCATAAACAGAAGTCAGGCAGTGGTAGCACATGCCCTTAATCTGAATCTGATCACATGGCAGGCAGAGTCTCTGTGTGGTCAAGGACACAGCCAAGTGTCCTTTAATCCCAGTACCAACCATAGAGACCTGGAGGTCTGTATAGACAGGCAGTGATGAGGAAGTGATGTGGGCTGCGCTTAGAGCCAATAAGAAGGCAGATCAGGAAGGCAATAAAGGTGCATGTTAGACAGGAAGAGGTTCTCTTGGGAAGCTACAGTGAGGTAGTAAGCTAGGGTTAGTTGGTGGCTATTGCTCTGATCTCTATGGCTTGCACCTCTGTATTTGGCTCTGTGTTTCTTATTTAATAAGACTGTTTAGAAATTTGTCTACAGTGCTTATTGCTCTTCTAGACCATCCAATTTCAATTCCCAGCATTCACATCTGGAGACTCACCACTGCCTGCAACTCCAGCTCTAAGGGATCTAATGCCCCCTTCTGGTCTCTATGGGCACTGCACTCATGTGTGCATACCCTCCCTACATAGAGACATATACAAACACATAATTAAAAGTAAAAGTGAAAACTTAAAAAAGTGTATGACTAAACAGAAACAATGTCTGTGTTTATGTACAGGAAGAGAGATGTATTTGGACACAGGATAGAAAACTGAGCCTAATAGTCTCCTTGGATTGAAACAGGAATTATGTGCTTAGTTACCAGATAGAGAGCAAGCTGTGGAGAAAGGATGCCTTCTTGCATCACATTTTCTTTCCACAGTGTTCTTTTATTTGTTTTTACAAGCAGAATGATTTCTAAATATTAAATTATTTACTTTCATTCTCAAGTCTTGGCTAGTATTACTAATCATGAAATGAGCACTAACTGGGGAGCTTGAATTAGACAGGATGCAATTTTACATTTACATCTTGTCCTGCATAGTCTCTATCCCAACACCATTGTCATCTGAGGCTAAGCTTTATTGGCTACCTTTCATTTGTGATGCAAACTCCCATGAATGATGTCCCTAGTGCCCATTATGGGAGTCGTCTAACCTGAAAACTCGAAATCTGACCGACTTCCCAAGTATTTTGAATCAGTGATGATACCAGTGAAGTCTATGCAAATATTCCAAATCAAAAGTGTAAAATGCTCTGGGCCCCAAGTACCAAACGCGGATAAAGCATACACAATCTAAGTACACAGAAAATTATTATCATTATTTTGCCAATATTTTCTAAAATTTACATTGTGTTTTAGTAATGTTTACAACAAGATTAAAGATGTGTATGAAATATGACATAAATAAGCTTTGGGAAATGACTTAAAGGTAACAGGATTTCATGTGGTTGCACCGTGGAAATTTGTTGTTTGTATTGAGACCCATGCCACTATTAAGCACACAAAATTGCCATAGTCCCAATACCATTAGGCTTTATCAAAGATGTATTTTTCTGTTTATACTTTTTTTCTGTCACTGATGTTCTTATGAGATGGCAATTACTATGAAACATGTTTGATTGCATTTCAGTACTTATTAAATGCAAACTAAGGAAGGTGTTTATTGAAGGACTGGTAGACTATTACCTAGAGAAGAGGTGGCAGTGTTTCCCACCACACTGCCTTGAGTTCCAATGTAAGATCTGCTGTTGATTAGCAGATGATCCTGAGAAAGCTGTTTCCTCTCTCCAGTCTTCCATTTCTTCATAAATAAGAGGGTGGGGTTGGGGTGGGAATGTAGTGTCCGATTCAGTGATTAATGTGCCAATGAAAAGAAGTGGCATTCATTACATCCTTGGCTCTCTGGTCTAGCAACCCCTCCTTTTTTTATCTTTCACTCCTGTGGTTTAGCAGCATTTTCCCAAGACCTTTTTTTTTTTTTTTTTTTTTTTTTTTTTTTTTTTAACCAATGACAGCTCATGTTTTGGAGGCCAGACAATCTTGACTCAGAAAAGACTGTTTTTAAGCATTACTGAAACTCATCCTTTTCCATTGTGTATTCCAGCTCAATTCAACCTTCCAGAATTGGAACTACACGGTTTATGTGGTTAACATAAGGTAAATGCACGGATTGTCTGAGCAATAGAAATGTTTCATTTACCACTCCTTCTCTGGCTGTATCTGAGCACCCACATGCATGGTTCTGTATATCTAACTGAATCCATACACTCTGTGTTCTAATGTATTAAAAGTAAAAGAAGGTAATCATAGACAGATATTGTTTGGCTTTCCTTAATAGATCACATTGAGTATGCTTTGGGGATGTCACCACATTTTAGAGAGCACTTTCTCTGCAAAATAAGACATCAACAGTCTGATTAAAACCTTTTAATTTTCAAAATAAGCTTTCCTTGTTTGTTTGTTTTTTTCCGACTTGAAATTTTCACTAAATAATGCCCATACAGGCTCCTGATATCCTGCTTCTGTAATCTCATGCTTAAACCTCAGAGATGTAATGGTCCAAGAAAGAGGTCAAGTTGCCCAGTAAGTCCGGGAGGTAGCTCACTCAACAAACAGAATCAGGTTCCTTCTCAGAGTGTCTTAACATCCATGGTCTACTAAAATGCACTGTGGATCTTCATGAGAGTGCAAACTCAGTTGTCCCGCTCTGCAGACTGGGAACCTCAGAACATATATTTGGGAAAATTGTCTTAGAGCATCCATTCTGCCCCCTTTCACCTTCCCCAGTTTTGATGTTGAGGACTGGACACAATGGATGGAACTGATAATGGATACATGTGTCTGTCTGTGACTAGACTCATGGATGGGATTGATAATGGATACATGTGTCTGTGACTGGACACAGTGGATGGGATTGATAATGGATTCATGTGTCTGTGTTTACAGTCTTCATCAAAGCACAGGAGAGGACAGGATTAAAGTCAAGAGAGACACCATGGATGATGACAAAAGGTAACAAACAGGGGGAGGCCTGGAAAGTGTGGTATTTTTTCTCTTGCTCATTACTGTGGCTGTCTGGAAAAATGTGGAATAGTGGCCAGAGAAAAACCTTTGAATTGTCTAGTATATTCAAATTATTTCTTCAACATGAATGCACACCACATCTTCTCATATCTGAAGCAAAAAAAATAAAGAGCCACTGGGGTTGAAATGTCAGTCTATGGAAAGCCTTTAAGAAGCAGAGCTCTTAAGAGGGATGAGTGAGCAGGGCAAGCATTTCTATGTCTTGAAAATCTATTACCCTCTATTCAAAATTCCAAAAATTCCAAAAACTATTCAATGGGAATAGTTTTAGGGAAAAAGGCAAAACTCAGTGGTGTATTGATAGCAACTACCTAGGCTGTGTTAGGTCCTGGGTTCTAGCCCCAGAACTGACCCCCAAATAGACCTATTGTGAGTAAGGTTATAATTACATGTGATAACATATAAAACTATAGACAATATGAGCCAAACATTTTTAGTATATACAATCATATCTATTTTTTGAGATCTCCATCTTTAAATTTATATCAGGTTCATGACGTAACACATAGGTGATTAATGTCTGTGCCCAGCATGCATAACCAGTTGGCGTATAAGGATCAGCATTTCAAATAGCTGCAAAATGAAAAACCATTAATTCCTTGAGTGGAAAAAAAAAATCTTGTTTTAGGATTGTATATTGTATTTCCATAGAATTGTAACAAATCATTTAAAAGGCTAAAGTTCTTAGAAACCTTGCTAGATTTTGATTTACTGACTTGATGTTATGAAAATATAGTCATTGGGTGATGAAATGGTTCACTGGGTAAAGATAATTACTGGCAAACCTGATGATCTGAGTTTGATCCCCAGAACCTACCTACATGGCAAAAGAGAAAACTGAATCTCAGTTGTCCTCTGACTTCCACAGATGCTCTGTGGCGCACACAACACACACATACACACACACACACACACACACACACACACACACACACACACTCCAAAATATAATTAAAGATTACGATGTTTTGCTACTATGAAGGGTACATGTAAAACTGTATTCGAGAATTGTCCTGAGAACTTTATTATTATTTCTCCTTTTTGGTTAATATTAGAATATTAGAAAAACAAATTTTTTTAATCTATCAACTTGTCATTTCTATATAAATTCAATAATGTGATTTAGGAGAAGTTTTTATCCTGACAGCATTCACTTTCCTTTGTGATCTGAAAACAGAGTAACATATTCCAGGATAGTAAGACTTTTCTCCTCTTCCTAGGAAAATGGTTCTTTCCCACACCTACTACTACATCATGTTGAGCCTCCAACAATGGATCCAGCAGCAGCTAGGATCCTCTGTGGGTGCTTTATCTAGCATTTGGGACAAACCTAATTTGGAATGTAAGCAGTAGTACCCTTCCTTAGGAATTGAGTGTGCTGTCAGCTTACCCACAGAGGTTTTTCTATCACCGATAACACTAAAATCAGCCACAGTTGGTATATGCCAGCATCTCACAAGCTCTTATTTGAAAGATATTTAAATAAATAAAATCTCAATTTCCTGGTCTGTCAAACCAGTGAATAGTGTCACAGAAGAGTATAGGAAGAATGATCCAATCTAGCCTGTGGGAAAATCCACTTGCTTCATTTTCCTTTGTAATAAATTCTCAGCATTGTCTTTCTTTTTTTTATAGCTTCCCTCTCTTTTTAAAAACCTATTCTGTCCGCTTTTATGTTCACTGGCAAGGCTTCATAGCACAATCTACTTATTTCACATCCATTCCTTTCCCCCAAACTCTTCTTTTCAATTTGATCTTGCAGCTTAAGCACCCGATAATGTGTGTTCCACTGCCTAGACAGCCGGAGAACCTGAAACCACAGAGGGGCTGGCTTAAACCCATGATGCATAGCCAATGGCAGAAAGAGTTAGACCTTGATGGTTATAGAACCATAGTTTCTGTTTTCAGATGGGAAAGAGAAATAACACTGGTAAGGCGTGTAAAAATGCAGGCTCCTTCTCAAATGTTTGAGTCTGTGTATTGAGTACAACCACAATACATGGTGCTGATGTTGCCCTGGACACGGCTGTGGATTCTCAGAAACCAGAGTGGCAGCACTTTCTTCCAACAGCCATTTGGTTAGAGGACACCTTGCCATATGCCATTCAGAAAATGATCAAGGGTTCACCATCCACCATATGTTCTGATCTATACTTGCCTCATCCTCAAATATGGCTTATGTAGGTGCATTAAGCAGCATATCATTTTGGAGGTAAAATGGTTTTCAAGAGTCCATTAGGAGAAGAACACACTTTGTCCTGGAGATTGACCAGCTTACTAAATAGGTAAAATCCAGCTATGTCACCTAACCTTGAGTAGCAAATACGTAACTTATTCCTTGATTTTAGCACCACAAAGGTGTTAGTGGTGTATTCACTTCTACTCTGACCAACTAAATTTCATCGATAGACTGTGCCGTCCTCCATACTTTGAGGCTACCTGCCTCCTCTTTGCTTTGGCACAGGAATAATTATGTTGTGATGTCCGCTGTATTCGTCACTTCTCATCAGAATGAGGAGAAAATACAAATGCAGAACTCTCACAGAAGTAGCAAAAAAAATCTCCTTTCCCTGACAAAATGGCATTATGTACTTCTGCCTTGATACTGAGTTGCCTTTAGATTTTACTATTGAGGAAAGCTGCAATTATGGACAGCTGTAAACTTTGAGAGGGGCTTTAAAATATACATCTGTACTTCCCCATAAAGATATTTTCAGGGTCACACATTCTAAAACTGTTTTACTAGCCAAATTGGGTCTGTTTTGAGTATTTATTTTACAAATTTTCACCATACAAAGTACTTGTAAAAGCTCTATCTGTGGGACATGCACTGTGTTTGTAAATAATAACACATAACAGTTTCAAGAGTCCAACCTGCAAATCAACTGTTCCCTTTGAAATGTTAAGTTTTGCCTATAAAGAAACAAAACAGAATTAACTATACTATGTCCCCTTTTGAATGGATGTTATAGATATCGTTATATAACATATGAACTGTTGATATTATTTAAATATTTCTGGGGGAAAGACACGGGTGCTATGGTAAAATTCTAAAGAACTATCTCATAAAAATCCAGTCCAGGTGAAACAGTGTCAACATTGTCATTTGTACCACAGAGAAAGGCCAGGATGCTGCGGTTAATCTTTCCAGTCTCTGTGTGTTATGGCGTCCATGTTCTATTTCTCCCAACCAAAAACAACCAGTCCAAAGGAAACCACGGGAACAAAAGTTCTCTCTGTCATCTTTTTCTAGGTTGGTTCTGTGGGCTCTTCTAGTCTACAATGCCACCAATAATGACAACCTGGAAGGAACGACGATTAAACAGAGGATTCTAACAAACAACGCATCACTGGCGCTTGGCTTGAGGCTGTGCACAGTCGATGTGAAGCCGCTGGGTATGTGCGTTCAGTACATGTGATTTATGCAGTCAGGGTTAAGCAGGTCACAGCCCAAATAGTCCTCTCTTACTGTTTGTCTGTGTAAAGTATATTTTTAGGGATGGCATTTGTTATATTACAGATTATTAAAAAAATGTGTAACATGGCATAAAAATCAGCTCAACACCTCTGAATCTAAGTGTATGAAGGAGGCAGGCAGCTTGCGTTTATCCTTTCTCATCCTAAAGTCAGCAAAATACTAGAATAACCTTGAGCATCATTGGCTTCCACTTACAGAATTCAAAATTGCGTATATGCCTTTACAAGAACTCTCATGAAATAACCCATGAAGAGAAGTTCCTTATGAGAAAACATCTCTTTTCATTGTGTTCTTTGCCCATTAACGATGTCAGTGCCTTCACAGGAATAGGCCAGGGATCTTGAAGGGAGAATCAGTTCCCAGCAACACGCTTTCCATGTCCTAGGCTCCCATGATGCAAGTGGTACAGCCTATACTTTCCCAAACTCCCATGCTTCTCTATAGCTAGATAGTGTGCACACTCTCTGTTATAACTGCCTACTCACCATCACCTACATGTCTTTAATGATAGCCACAAAGCCACCTCTTCCTTAAGGCCTTTCCTGACATTGTTGTATGTAATGCACATCACTATTGTTGAGCTGTTCTTCATATTCAGATACCTTGAGCTCCACATACCCTGGAAGACTATAGTCTTTCATTGGAGTTCTCTATTTTCTTATGCACGTTTTCTCTAAGTAGTTTGATCTTTAGCATGAGGTGGCATCTTATTCTCTTTAAAGGCTTAGCCCCCAGCACCTGAGTACTTGTTGAATGAATCAATGACTAGATGAATCTTCATGGGGATATTTTTACAAGCAAATGTTGGAAACTATGCACAACAAAAGTAATTGCTCTGATGTCATTCTGTGAATAAAGTTAGAGAGAGTCTCACTAGGGACTTTAGTAGGAATTGGGACAAAAGATTTTGCTGCTTTGCCCTCAGGTACACTAAGGAAGCTGAGGTGGGAATGTGGGCCAACACCAGATGCAAGTGTGATGACTCCCCACTTCTGTGAACATCTGTTCATCTCTATCTACTGTGTCAATATGCAGAGTTAGTGAGAGCCTCAGAGAGGGAAATGAGTGTAAATGGCAGCCACAGCAGTGACGACTCCTATTAAACAGTTTCTGGGGCTTTGCCAAGTATCTGCTTCCTCACAGGCAGGGCTTCTAGAGAGGAGCAAGAACTCCCATTTAATATACCAGGCAAGATCTGACCACACAACCCCAAGGGACCAACCCATCTGTTCTCAAAGGCTGGAAAATCTTAGGACAGCCTTCTGTGCATACATGGAGTTTTAATTTATACTACCTCTTTGATATTGTTTTATGTTGTTTCTCTAGAAGTGACTCTGTGAAGCAAGGTTTGTGGTATTTGAAAACGAAAGCTGAAAACCTCTCGAATTCAAAGGGCAGGTTGGAAAAAGTCATTTGCGTTTTCTGTTGGGGCCTACAACACTGGTTCTCAGAAAGACCAGTAGCTCACTGTTTTCTCAGTACCCAGAAGGTTTTATTGTAGTTGTTGCTCTCTTGCTGTGACTTTGGCATTTTCGAAAGGTAAAATCGGAATCATTTTTGCCGTTACAATCAGTTAGCTAAAGTATTTTCACACAAGTGGAACAGGTTGAGAACAGAGGCAGAAGGTAAGACAGGGCTGGCATTGGGGGGCTTCCTCTGTTTTTCTTTTCCGGTCAGCCTGTAAAGAGCATCTACTATGAGAAGGGCTAGAATACCTTCCATAAAATGTGCTTGCAACTCAGGAATGAAGCTGTTCATGCATGGTTTGCCCCCTTGCCCCTTGTTTTAAAGAGATTTTGAAATTTTCAGGTGTTTTCTCAATTCAAAAATCCTGTTGTGTTTATTCTCTGAATGAAACTCATTTACTGACATTGTAATGATTTACATGAGTGATCATATATATTACATTATGTCCTTTTATTGTAAGATATAATAATTTTGATCTGAAATATATGTTTATTGTTCCTAATTTTTAAAAATTCTAAATAGAAAACACTGATATTTTAGTAATATATATTATATATGATATATATGTCTCATATATATTATATATGTAATAGTTACTGATTTCCCAGGGCTGCTATTTGTTTTCATCCTACACCTTTAACTTCAGAAAATTAAGTGATGGTCTGTCTCATGTTGACTCTTCTGTTCTCCTAGGTATGTGTAGTGCCTTGGAGGATCCAGAGGGCTTTAGCTGGCCAGCCACCTCCCCTTCTGTCTACAAACAACCATGTCCAAACAAGCCTGGCTATTTTATGATGCGGACATGGTAATTCTTTCTTTGCCTTGCAAGCCACTTATTCAAGCTTACTATATAGGTCACAGCAGTACTCATTCATTGTGCTGATTTGAGAACCCAGGCAGGAATCATACACTCATGGGTAGAAATAGATGAGGGAAGAATATTACCCACAAGGCTGTTTTCCACTGAGCAGTGAGTTAATTGAGCTCTCTCCAAGAAAAGATTGAGGAAATTGGAAACCAAAGTGTAGCTCCAGTGCAAAGGAGCTTGTGGTTCACTTGGTCTCAGAACATGCACCTAACCCCCATAACTTCATACCCATTTGGGGAAGAGAGAATTGGCAAAAGGGGAATAAATGCCAAATCCAGGTTGGACATCCTATTGACAAAGACTGCCAAGACACAGGATTTCCCTGCATGCCTAATAAACCTTTGATGAGACAGTTGCCGGGGTCCCCAAAGCTCCCGGGGTATTTAGTTCTCCACCCTCTGCCTGGGGCCCAGTTAGTTCTTTGGGAAGGAATTCAGGAACAGAAAGTGCCTAAGTGTGAGTACTCTGCATCAGGAGCTGTTTGACATTTGGTGGGGAGGAAAGGCAAGTGCCGGGAGATTTATGGACTCTAGTTTGAAATGTGGCCCTACCTCTTCCTGGCTCACGTTCTTGGGAAAATTCCTTGGCTTCTCTAAAATGCATTTCCTCTTTCATAAATGTGGGTTGAAATCTGCTTTCCAGAGTTATGTGGAATTGAAATGTGAGTTTTCCAGTAACGTCCTTAAAGCAGCCACTTGACAGTATAAATGAGGTCAGGATGCAGGAGGCAGCTGGTGCTTCCCTTCAAGAGTGCAAGCTACCAACAGGCTTTCCAATGAGGATTTTTTTAATCATCATTTTTAGTATTCTTTTAAAAGGGAATCTAGCTGGATAGCAAGGCAAATCCTGAAATGTTTGATCGCTTTTGTCAATTGTAATTTTGTTGGTGCCATATATTTAAATGTCATTTTGTTGTCTGGTAATTATTGCAGCCTTTCTAATGGGACATCGGCCTACTGGAGCCCCATTGATGCCTCCAACTGCTCAAGTGAGTGCCATGTGTCTTCCTTTCCCAAAGACAAAGTAAAACAACCTCATCATCATCAAGGTTTTTATTCTCTTCAGGCATGATGTTCCACTGTGTGATATATTAAAATGCGGGCAAGTGAACCTTTTATATAATTTATGTAGAAAATACACTTTTCTGCATTTCAAATTTCTGTCATATTCATAATCTAGGGAAATAAAAATGGTAAGAAAATTACACAGAGGATTTAAAAGTAATGTGCAAATTGCTATTGCTATCAATGTTTTTCATATTTCTGCATTATTTTTAAGTAGGAAACATATACTTTAGTACTTTAGGAAACGCTGGTCCCTCTGAATCATTTCTACCAGACTTAAGAAATCTGTCACTGTGTATAAAGAAAGACTACCTTATAATGATGAGTGTGGGATATGCATGGGAATCCCACTTCTTGCAGTTGCATAATAAACTCCTCACACCATCTGTCTCTTTCCCTCTTTTTAGGACAGTCGAGTGAAATGGCCAGTGCGATATTAAATTTAACTGGCGATGGGCAGAACCTAACCTCAGCCAATATTAGCAACATTGTAGAACAGGTCAAAAAGATTGTGAACAAAGAAGAAAATATTGATATAGCACTTGGCTCCACTCTAATGAACATATTCTCTAATATCTTAAGCAGTTCAGATAGTGACTTACGGGAGTCGTCTTCAGAGTAAGTATGACTGAGTGTAAAAGTGTGTCTGTGTGTTGGGAGAGCACCACTCCCTCTCTGAATGCTTTGTGCCCAAACTCTAGGGCTCACAACTCTAGAAGATGCAGAGCTATTCCCCAAGGTCATTTACAAAGTAAACTTGAAGCTCTCTATTTCAAAAGTATACTTTACAAGGCGATTATAGTTTTTACCTGGCAGTCTATATAAATAGCCCCTGCTAAAGCATGCCCCAGTATGTCATAATATATTTTTCATTCTAAAACTTTGGTTATCCAAGGTTATTATAACTTGGCCACTTGTAAATCTACACAAAGTTCTATACATTGTTATAGCTATATGAACTTCTAAAATGAAAATGCCCAGCTGGCCTTGGAAGCACATGCTTTTAATCCCAGCAATCTGGAGGCAGAGACAGGCAGATCTCTGAGATCGAGCCAGCTTGGTCTACAAAGCAAGTTCCAGGACAGCCAGGGCTACACAGAGAAACTCTGTCTTGAAAAACAAAACAAAACAAAGCAAAGCAAAATGCCTAGGGTAGGTAGAACTGCATTACTGTATGTTTTATTATTCTACTTGATAGTAGGTTCTTTAACTTCTTCTGCTTACTTTCTTTAAATGATATTTCTTTGACAAAATGTATTTTTTAAACATATTCTCTAGGTTCTTTTATCTCTGTCACATTAACTGCAAACACCTTTACAGTATCTTCTGGCTTCTCAAACACTTTAGTGGAAAACAAAGTTTCTGATAACTTAGTTGCTGATTTTGTTTAAAAAGGTACAGTTCCTGAGGATGCATCAATTAATTACTGGGATTTTTGTGTTTTAGCCAATAGCACTGGGGTTCAGGATGGTTTTCTAGCTGTGTGTTCTAAGATCAGAGGACTAAAAGACCATTTTTTATTAGTATTTTGTCATTCGGCAAGTGCCTAATACACAGTGTAATGTAACAGTGATGTCGTTTTCATTCCCTTAGAGCTCTAAAAACAATTGATGAGCTAGCCTTAAAAATAGACCTGAACAGCACACCACGCGTGAACATTGCGACACAGAATTTGGCTCTTGGAGTATCATCCCTGATGCCAGGGACAGATGCACCTTCAAATTTTAGCATTGGCCTTCCAAGCAATAATGAATCCTATTTCCAGGTAACAAACCCATGTTTATTTTCCTTTGAGCTAGTTACAGATAGAGAGAACAAACTTACCGGTTCTTTAATATTAGATACCTCAAGGAAGTCTTGACCCAAGAGATGGTAGACAGATCTGAACATTGGCTAAAATGACATCCGCAACTATAGGAAAAATAGACGTATAGAGGGCATATGGTTCATAGCCCATATGATGAATGGTACCCTCTAAAGGAGGTGGGGGGGATAAAGCTAAATGCTAGCACATGGGTAGAGACCACCATATTGGAAGTATGGTTTGGGAACCAGCCAAAAGAGAGAAAAGTCTTCCTAAAGAACTTCACATGGGGAAGAGACAAGGGAGAAGCTGTCTCCATGCCACTGCTTCTAAATATGGAGTTCAGTGTCTCAGGGAAGACATGTTAAGAACAATCCTGGGTCTTGCCTCAGAGCCCCTAAGATGATAGGTTCTATATAGCACCCTGACATATCCAGCTTAATAAAGTGCTCAGATGTGGCTGACATTGCTGATCTGAGGTTCATGTGGTACAGATCCACCATGTAGAGGCTGGGCAGTGGGAAAGTACCTGTGGAACATACCTTGTTTCCTTTCTATCTCTCCAAGTAGATCACATTGAAAATAGAAAAGGTCTAGTCATGAGATGCAACCAAGACATTTGTTCTCTTGAGGGGACTGGGTGAGGGGGGCATTAGGGGTCTTCATATTTAAACAGTGTGAGCTCCATCGGTCCCAGTTTCACATTATGTACAGAAAAATCTCTGTACCCTGAGTTATACTTTCAAGAAAAAATGCATCTGAGGGTGTTCATAGTACTGGCTGTTTTTTCAGTCTGTAGTCCATAAAGCAGCTGGGGAGGGGGGAGAGGGTTGTCAATCAAGGCTGAGGTGTACTGTGTAATTCCTCCATTCAAAGAGTGTCACTCTGCTTGTCTCATTTCAAATGAAGGTCATGACATCAAAACAAAACAAAAACAGCTGCTGCCCTTTGCAGAGGTGACTGATCTTTGCTGTTCAACAAGTATGTCTATGCCTATAGTCACTGCTTTCTCATGAGGTGTATGGAGAAAACAGCAAAATCTGACACCTTTAAATCCAGCCCTCATTGATGAAACTATCAATTGGCCTCTAGAATTGTCAGTGTGTTTTAAAGTCAAGGTGTTCTTGTGTGAACCCCTGATGTGATCCTGCCTGATGGCAAGGGACTTCTCGAGGAGTTCCAGACTTCGTGGAGGTCAAGGGCAGCCCTGGTTTTGGCTAATATGGTCCTTTCAGATGTTATGGCATCTAACTCCACCTGGTGACTGTCTTCCCATGGCCCTCATGATGATTTTTCTACCGACGTGTTTGTGTGTGGCAGATGGACTTTGAGAATGGACAGGCAGATCCTCTGGCATCTGTGATTTTACCTCCAAACTTGCTTGAGAATTTAAGTCAAGAAGATTCTGCATTAGTCAGAAGAGCACAGTTCACTTTCTTCAACAAAACAGGACTTTTCCAGGTGAGAACTCATTAATTTTTTCCCAATTTCTAATGAAGTGTCTTTGTTCAAAAGCTAAAATGCTCAGACTCTTTTGAAATGCACCAGCATTTACATAAAAATGAATCTACTATATTTTCAAAATTAAAAAATAATGTAAATGTTTAAATATTCTATTTTAAATAATATCCCTTCTAACAGTATTTACTTACTTGAGTTGTAAAAACAAATATTAGGCTAAGACTTATATAATGAGAAATTGAATAAGTTATGATGCTACTATTTATTATTTGTTAATCCTTTTGTTCTCCAGCCCCTGAGGCCTCTAGAGGTAAGCATTTGTGCACCAAAGGAAAGGATTTGTTTGAACTCAGCAGGAAGCACCTTTTACATAATGAGCAGCATTCTTGGCTTTAATCATTTTTCCCATTAGTATTTCAAATGACCTTTGGCATTCTCATATCCGCAGAGTACGGTGGCATTGTGCTGAGTACATATTATCATTTTTATTGGCATCAGCTCAGATACTAAGATGATCCACTGCCAGAAAACATGAGTGACCCTTGGTTGCCTTTATGAGGACAGCCCTGTCTAGAGCATTTTGCTGGACCCTTTTCTCAGATGAAGAGTTATCAGTTAAATTCAAGATAGCAGTGTTTGTCTAGCTGTGTGCCCTCTGCAGGACAGCATTTTGAGTCTTGGGCCCATGGGAATGTTTCTCATATGACCATATGAATCACCCAGTTATAAGAAAAGAAAGTTGCTGGGCCTGTTGCCACACTTCTGTAATCCCAGCACTTGGGAGAGAGGGGAAAGAGGAAAGGGAGAGAGATAAAAAAAAAATATAGAGATATAATGAGAGAGATAGTGGATGGATGGATAGATAGATAGATAGATAGATAGATAGATAGATTGATAGACTGATTGATAGATGACAAAGGGGATGAACATGGTGAACTATAATTTCAAAACTTAAAAAATGTTATCTACAAATGTTTTAGGAACAGGCTTTGTAAAATATTCATGTATAATACAAATGAAACTTAGACTTTTATGCAAGCTTTGAGTTAGGGAACAGCTTGACTTCTCCATGCTTGATGAGATATGTGTTGTCTTCAGCAATAGGGCCTTACCATCAGTTTTTGGAGAGCAATCAATAGACTTGACAGTAGCCTGTGATGCTTGGAGTTTCCAAGGGGTCCCTTTGACTAATGACTCAGTTCCTGGCACTGGAGATTGGTGGCGTTAAATGTCCAATTGGAGTTTTGTCTTCCCTATTATTTTGTGACTCCATTTAGATTCCTTTCATATATGAATATGTTGTAAGCTACTATGGTAGTACTTTTTTTTAATTTTTAAAAGCAAACTTATAGAAAAGTAAAAAAAAAACAAGCAAACAAAAACCAGTAAAGATTCTGTGGTCTTTCTCCCCATACATTAGAAAAGATAGGGGAATTTTTAATAAGTGATGGTTCTCTCCAATTCAAGTCAACTGTATTGACAGTAACAACCATACAAAATTAATCAAATGCTGTATTTAAGAATTATAGGAACTTAAGAGACTTTATAATAATTTTAATACAACTGACTTCTAAACTGTGGTATATAGCAATTAATGGTTTGACAAGAAACCCAGATGAAAGAGAAACCCAGAGAACTTGTTAGAAAGACAAGCTAGCACTCCAAGTCATTGGCCAGCACAGACTCAGGAACATTTCTGGCCACCTAATGCTGTGTGAAATCTGCAGCTGCTGTCAAGGCTAAAAGAATAGAAGGCAGAAGTTCTGGGTGGGACTTCAATCCAATAGAATTACATTTAGATTTAAGCTGGTAAACATGTCAGGGTGTTGGCATGGATGTGAATGATGAATTGCTCCTTAATTTTTACAATGTAAATAACTTCATCTGTTTTCTAGAGTTGGGAAATGATCTAATTGTTTCACAGCTTTTTATGAGTTTGCATGATTTATAAGTTCTAATTGTTTCAGTTGTCAATTGGCTGACATCAATCATGGTAATGGAGAATGGAGTATGAACATTCCCTTATAAAACTGGCTCGTGTTGTCCCCTCAATATATTTATTATAATAAGGGAAATAGCATAGACCCTTCAGGAAAGCCAGCAATTAGAAGTTATAAACAGGATGTTCTAGAATTGAAGATCTTAAGTGTAAAAGTTGCTGACCGTTTGCTTATTTTGGAGCCCAAAAGTATGTACTTATGACTAGTGCACGAGATTTTTTCTTTTCTTTAAAAGGATGTAGGATCTCAAAGTAAAATCCTAGTGAGTTATGTGATGGCATGCAGCATTGGAAACATTACTATCCAGAATCTGAAAGATCCAGTTCAAATCAAAATCAAACACACCAGAACTCAGGTAAGAAAATGCCACAAAGAGTGGTTGAGGGGTATACACTGTCTCAGAACTGTACAAAATAGAGTACCCAACATGTTTTTTGAGAGGGCAACATCCATCCTCTACCAGGGAGATGTGCTGATCAGGGAAAGAGCAGTATACAGGCACCATGATTGGCAGCAGCCACCAGTGAGTCGGTCTTACCTAGTACCCAAAAATCAGAAGAGAAGTGAAGTAACCAAGAGGGCTGTTGTTCTTAAGACAGTACTTGAGCATCTTCAGATACAGGGATGCAGGCACAATTTTTGATCAGTGGTTGTGACTGTCTCTTTGTGATTTTAAAGTCAATGACAGTTACAGCTGAGAAAGCTTGAGGAGTAACAGAGAGTGGACTTGTTCTTTGGGAGATGTGCAGTAGCTTAAGATAAGCCAAGTGTTAGCATTCTTACCTCAGGACCCTCTCTGCCATCCAATTATGTGCTGCAAGGAGATGGGTGTTCATACTCTCCTCTGAAGCTCACAAACAAGTTTTCTCACTTTTGTAGAGCTTCCGGGTCATGTTCTCACAGTAGGCAGGCAGGAAGTGAGCAGGCTGATAAGAGCTTAGGACTGGAGTTGAAACACTGAAGAATCTACTCACCATTGTGATGAACCCTCAGAGACCTCCTCGTTCATCTTTGGCCTCATTTGCTTCAACGTCCATGAAAGATGACTTTGGCTTATGGCCCATGATGAAATACACTTAGTAGGACTTACCATTTTTAGATATATAGTTCTCTTGCATTTTTGTCAACAGATATAACACCTATTTCCATTAGTTTTTTTGGTTAATCTTTTCTAACTGAAACTCTGCCCCCATTAAACATCAATTCTCCATTCTTACCTTCCAGAAATCTCTTGCAACCTCTATTCATTATATCTTCTTGTAGTACTAATTTGATTCTAGCAATCACCTCAGAGAACCAGACAGTAGCTGTTCTTCAGAAGTGACTTATTTCATTTAACAGAAAGTCTCCAGAATCCATCTATGTGATAGCAAGGGCCTGGCATGCTTTCCTTAAAGGACTGGTTGATATTCCATTGTGGGAACATAACAGATTTTCTCCATTTATCTGTTGATGCTCACTTGGATTGCTTCTATTTTGTCTACTTTCTGTGAATAATGTAATCTGGCTATGGGCATATGACTGTCTCTTGAGGCCCTGAATTTAGGCGTATAGAGCATTTTGAAGATGTTATGAACATCAAGTTATAAAAATCTTTTCTAGACATGAAGAATGATAGTAGATTTAGCATTTTACAATGCAATAGAGAGTGGATGTCTTGCAAAAAAGTGAATGTAATTCTTCCTGGGGATCCTTGCTGATTTTCATTTGAAGTCTCTAGGAGAGGAGGTCCATCTAGGCTGTGGACCTTCTCAGGTGGTACTGGCATGTCTGGTACTGACCAGTAACTTTATGAAGCCCTTGATATTCTCATTCTCTCATCACATTTCAGTTGTGACTTTTAAACAGTTTAAAATGCAATTTTGCATGTTTATTCTTATGTTAATACAGGAAGTGTATCGCCCCATCTGTGCCTTCTGGGATCTGAACAAAAATAGTAAGTTGTAAAATACTGGGGGATTTAATATAGATTAATAGAATTTCAAGTGTTGTCAAGCATTCCCAGTAACCCCATCCCCATTTCACCCCAAACCACAACCTAAGGGCGACTGAGCTTCAAACAACAGTTTAGATAGCTTGGGAAATCAATTCTCATTTTTAAAATAATGTTTGTCACTGAAAAAAAAATGTATTTGTCCCACAGTTTGAATGAATCAACCACTTTCATTTCAGGTATTTGTGCAATGTGACATATATTTTTATTACAGCCACTTTCAGTTGAACATAGGCTCAAGCTCATTCCATTATATATCTGATGAGATGGTTTGACAAACACAAGGCATAAAAATTATGAGGTGGGTGAAAGAGCCTACTGAGGGAAGGTGAATGTAGGAGCAATTACAAAGAACACAGATTACTTGGAGAAAAAAATATGACCTCCAAAATGATATTGAGCAATCAAAACAGGGAGGAACATGTAAGGAATCAAGAAATCACCAGATAGAGAGTATGGAAATGAATAAGGGGATATACAAAAGGAAGCCTCATGTGTTCATCCTAAAGGGTCCTTTTTCCTATGGATCCCTCAGTGCCATGTTGCTACTAAATCTATTCTGGTGCCATGTTAATAAAGGTATTGCCGTGTGGCAAGAGTCAATAAGTAATATGGGTTAGCTTAAAATGTAAGAGCTAGTTAGTAATACGCCTCAGCTATTGACCAAGCATTTATAAGTAATCTTAAGTCTCCTTATTGGTTATTTGCGAACAGACAGCTGGGACAAGAAAACTCTACTTACATATCGGCTACTTTGCCAATGAAAAATACAGTCTAGTGGTCCCTAAATCTTTTCTTGTCAGTTCTTATTACAGATAGTTTAGTTTGTGTTTTAGTTGCACAATTTTTGAGATCCTGGTTGACTTGTATACTTGGTTAAAAGTATTATTTTATGCCTAAACATATTTAAATAAATGGACAAATACAATGCCAAAAAAGTCAGGTAAGGTGTGTTCAAGCCATTTCTTCTTGTCTTCATAATGATGACCACTGTATATATCACAGAATGTCCTAAAAAGCTGACCTCTTTTCCTCATACATCTTCACAAAAAGTTAGTTTGATCCTCAAGAGGAAAAATGTGTTGGTCTTCGGAGAGCTTATTAGCACATAACATTTGAGGAGGGATCTTAGTTTTTATAGAAATTGATTTCAAACTTTGTGAAAAATTCAATTTGAGCATCTTCAGAAACCCTGAGGCGTTTCTGTATAACACAGCTCGAAACCACTGCCTGGATGATTCTGAAAGGACATCAAGGTTTCCAGGAATCTAAATCATTACTCTATATCTTGGTTGCTATAAAAATGATGCCCATATTACAGAATAGCTCTTTGAGGCAGAAGGACATGTCCCTTACAAAGGACACCGAAGCACCACTGTTCTTTACTGTTTCTTCCTGCAGAAAGTTTTGGAGGATGGAACACCTCAGGATGTGTTGCACACATGGATTCAGATGCTGGTGAGACCATCTGCCTGTGTAACCACTTCACTCACTTTGGAGTCCTCATGGTAAGGAGAGTTTTTGGCCAATTTTGACACATTATAATTTTAGAAGACACACACACTTTTTAAAGATTATATGTCTTAGAAATTGATTCCTAATCCCGCCCATTTGTACCGGAGACCTTGAGTCTTAAAGAAGCATCCAATTAACAGAAGTCATATAGTTACATCAAGTGAGAGCATCATACAGAAGAACTCTATCTTATTTTCCTTGTTGCATTAACAGTGATGGGAAATAATTTCAGAACAACAACAACAAAAATCCTCATGAACTCCTTTAGTTAAGGGAAAAAAGTTGGTGAGACAAAAGGAAAAAGCAAAAGAAAAAGAAAGCATCGGGTGTTTCTACCATGGAACAGAACTATGCCTAGTCTGATCAAGAGTTTTCTTCCTTATGTGTTATTTAATACGCTCAAATGCCAGCTGATCTTGCACTAAGTGATTTCTCCCCTGAAGAGGACAGTCTGTTAGGACAGCTAGTAATTAGAGTGAGTAATTTCAGTCCTGCATAAAAGATGATCTCTTGAGGTTTCTCTCACTTTGGGGATTTCATGTAACCTGTTGTATTTCTCCTTTCTCTTGTCCTTAAAATAAACCTACCTAGCCAGCATACTCAAGAGTTTGCATAAAAATTTAGAGCAAATCAGTGTTTTGTTTTATCCCATTCAGTTTGGAAGACTCATCTTACTCCCAAGGGTGTGTTGGAACTCATACACGAGTGAGTCAGTACCATTTATCTGGTACACTTGTGTTGTGGAAGAACCCATCCAGCATACAGAACATCTAGAATGTACCATAGCCATTGTTTTGACAAGGGTTTTATGAAGGGATCAACCACACCTGCTTTTTCATAGAAGATGGGAGTAATGGGAATTGAGGTGATTCAGGTTTTCCAGTTGGAATCCCAAACATGAGGTTGTATTCAGCTCCCTTCAATCTTATGGCCTTCTTCCTGTGAGGTCTGGGAGGAAGCAATGAGCAACTGTGGCTACAGTGTTTGGCCTAAGAACTACTTTTCCTATGCAAATGACCATTGTCATACAAATTTACAACTCTGCAAGTTGTTCTGAATCCTGACAACCTGGGATACAAACACTCTGGGCAAGAAGAACAAGTCATTGACAAAGGTGATAAACCACAGAAAGTAACTTTGTCGTGCTCTCAAAATGTGTTTTTTCTCCAGGGGATTAAAATGAACAACTAAACTCTAATGAGTTTTCCCTATGCATTTTAAACAGAAATTAATATTTCCTCTAATTTTCTCTTTTCTTTAAAAATGACCAAAGGTATTCTTCAGAAAATGCTAATCTTGCATAATTAGTCATTCAGATATATGAGTTTTAGCTTAATTAACCCAAGTATTTCAGCAGTGTGCATGTATCTTTGAAAATGATTGTGAGTTTTACTTCTAATAGATAAATAGATGCTAGTAAGAAATTGACTTCTCAAAGGTAATTTTTATTCAGCCATATTGTACCTGCACATAATTCTTATAGCCAGTTTTACTACATGTTATTTAAATTTTATTATGGGTTTATAAATTTACTACATTGTGCTTTCTGTTGCTGAGTAAAAAGTTAAGTTTACATGTGTGGATATTTGCATATTAATGAATTACTACACTTTCCTTTTTGGCCTCTTTTGTAAGATTATAAACTGCTGGAAGAAACACTTTCCAAAATTCATCCTTTCTGGCAATGTGTCTGCATCTTTTTGGCTCTTCCAAATCATCAACCCTTGAGTCATAGTTTTTTCTTCTAGATTTACAAATTCTTTGTTCACTTGTATAACATAGTCTCAGAGTCTAAATCTTTCCATGACACATACACTTATATCTTTTAATCAATAAACATGAAAAATGTTTAATGCCCTTTTCTACATTTCTCTGTAATAAAAGTGACTTTCCTATGATGTTACATACTTATATCTTCATGTTGGCTGGCGTAGAAGGATAAAATTGTCATGTTATCATTCTCAGAAAACACCACATGATAGGAGAATTATGTGAGAATTGCTATCTTTTTTTTTTTTTTTTTCTTAAATTCTTCATTGAGTTACCAGTCATTTGTCTTACCTAGATGGAAATAGTGCTTTGAAGAGTTCATCATGCTTGGTGATCCTTCAAAGCTCCTAATTTCTCTACTCTAGCTGACCCTGCAGTGAGTGTACCAGACAGGCACCTCTCTGTAATCCACTGGCACTGACTTGAGTTCCATTCCATATGCCATGGGCACATGTCTTCCTGTGTTTTGAAGGACTCCTGGCCTGTTGAGGAAGGGGAAGGCTTTTTCTAGCTCAGAGCACCCAACTTTGCTGATTTCTGCCAATGTGCAGTTTGCCAATGCCTTGAAGCTACTGCACATGTGAAGTGTTAGTCTAATTAATCTTTATCAATAAGAAATCAGGAGTCAAATATTGGAGTAAGAACCTGAAAGATCAGAGAACAGGGAAGCAGCCACAGTCATTTTCTACCTCTCTAGTTCCTTTAACCAAAAGGGCCGAGATTCTCTCTGTCCCACCTTACCACTTCCTGTCTCCTCTCTCTACAGTCCTCCAAACCTCTATGGTCAACTAGTGGCTAGCTCTGCCCTCTGACTCCAAGCAAGCTTTATTTGTCAGAACACAATCAAAATATTACACAACATACATGCTTACTGTTGTATCTAGAGCTGTCTCCTGTTTGTTCATTTCACATACACACACACACACACACACACACACACACACACACACACACACAGAGAGACAGAGACAGAGACAGAGACAGAGACAGACAGACAGACACAGACACAGACTGTTTCTATAGGAATGTGGGAAAGTAGCAGTTTCCATGACATTTGATAAAAATTAACAGAAACTGACATATAGAAAGAAAAATTTGCTTTTGCCATAAGATTGAAATATTTAAACTATATGTTCAGCAAATCTCTTCCTTCATTTTTTAAACACCTGTACATTGGAAGTGATTTCATCTCACACCAGGACAAGTTAGTGGTCTTGCCTCAGCTTTTATCCCTACCTAATCCTCCAGTTAAGGAGGGGAAGGAAGGTTTTCCTGGGAGGTCCAGAGTTTTCCGGTTCACTTCCATCATGTGGAATTAGTGCTTCATGTTCGTCCATGTTGGTGTCTTCCCATTCTGCACAACTCCTGACCCTTTAAATTATATCCATCCGCATCTACAAAGACTAAAAATGCTAGATCCCAACATGTGTGGGTTCACTCTTATGAAAAATAAAATCAAAATCAACTCAAACACATGCCAGGCTTTGAAATGACCATAGAAACTTCAAGACCACCTACAGCAACCTCTGGCCGTTTCTGATCATCTCTCACCTAGCAAACAGTCTAGGGGCCTAGGAACTGGCCATGTTTGCATAGTGGCCTCCATTTATACCCATGCTCCTATCCTTGCAGAGACAGATGTGACTGTTAACTTTTCATACAAGACAATTGTACCCTCCACCATTTCTACTGAGGCCTCCCTTGGTTTCATTCTTTATCTTACACTGGGCTACCAAGAGCTTAGACAAGGAGGTACTGATTTAAAACAGTGTGCGCCCACTTCTGCAATAATGCTCCATTTGTCTTTCTTGGATTGGTCCACAAGAGTACAGCCAAGTGGTTATGTCAGTGTCGGTGGGCATTGTTGTTTTTAGGCCCTGAGATTGAGCTGCTCTAATGTTAACTGTGAACTTTCCAGCAACATAAAGCACCACTGTCATGGAAGAGGAGTAATACTCACAGCTGCTTCCCATGTTTTGTTAGGATCTTCCAAGAAGTGCCTCACAAATAGATGGAAGAAACACAAAAGTCCTCACATTCATCACCTATATTGGGTGTGGAATATCTGCTATTTTCTCAGCAGCAACTCTCCTAACATATGTTGCTTTTGAGTAAGTATATTTCCATCTGCCAAGCCCAGGGCTAACAACTGCAAAAGTGAGCATGAAAATTGTCTCAGCTTTAAAAAACAGTTGTACAGTTTATGAATCATGTTGGTGTCTCGCTTTTAATCCTCATGTTTCTCATAAGATCATGCAACATGAATTTTCCAGGTATAGAATTTTAGTTTATAATTACTGTATCTCTACTTGTAAAATGGATTCAAGTCTGCTAGAGATTAATGAGACTTATGTAAATTAAAATGACATGAAATACTTGCTACATTGTAAAAGGTAAAGATTTTCGCTTCAGGAATTGTATACAAACATTCTTGAAACTGGAATTTTTTTTTAAAGGGATATCTGACTCATAAAAAAAAATCAAGAGCATCAAACAATTCTAGGGAAATTACTTTTTAAATAAAAACGTCAGGGCTAGAGGAATAGCTCAGTGCAAAACTCTGGCAAAAGGACCTAAGTTTGGATCCTCCACTCACTCTCATTAGGCCACTCATGACCATCCATAACTTCAGTCCCAAGGGCTTTCATGCCCTTTTCAGGATTTTGTGGGCATCCATGTGAAGGTGCACGTATACACATGGGCATATACATATGAACAAGTACATAAATTAGTTGATTCAATATGTAATTCTTGTATCTGAAAAAAATTCCTAAACTAAAAAAATAAAAAAGCAAATGTGAGTGCAGTAGCTCATGGCTTTAATCCCAACACTCAAAAGGCTCCAACAGGAACATTTCCATGAGATAGAGGACAGTCCGGGCTACATGGTGAGTCACAAGGCACCCTGAGCTGCAGTAGAAGACCCTGTCTTAAAAATAGACTAATAAATAAATAAATACAAACTCTGTATAAATAAGTTGAGAATTTTGGAAACAGTTTTGAAATGGAAATCACACTGAAAAACTCTTTGTGGCCTTGCAAATACTAATAAACATCTTCGCTCCTCTACAAGGTAGGGCCATGTCTTGTATATGGAGTTGCCTACTACCAAGAATGGAAGGAAACAGGAACTGACCTCTGTTTTTAAAACACTGGTGTGAGGTGTTACTCCTTGCATATGTTTCTCTTCTCCATCCTTAGGAAACTGCGCAGGGACTATCCCTCCAAAATCCTGATGAACCTGAGTTCAGCCCTGCTCTTCCTGAATCTCATCTTCCTCCTGGACGGCTGGATCACGTCCTTTGATGTGGCTGGCCTCTGTACGGCTGTGGCTGCCCTACTGCACTTCTTCCTCTTGGCTACCTTCACCTGGATGGGCCTGGAGGCCATCCACATGTACATTGCTCTTGTCAAAGTGTTCAACACCTACATCCACCGGTATATTCTAAAATTCTGCATCATTGGCTGGGGTAAGCCTCCCCCAGACTCCCTTCCTCATGCATCATACTCTAAGATCCATAGGAAAACTGTGATTAATGACATGTATCAGATAAGAAAATCCTGAGGAAGGGACATCCTCTGTTCCCCAACACTGTCAGTTTTTGACATTTTCACCGGTACTCACTGAAAGCCTTAGCTCCGAAGTCACCACAAACTCATTTCCTGAGCCCAGTGCCAGCCCACCCAGGGCTAAGGAAGCAACTGACAGCCCATTTATGCTTCCAAATAGAGTAGCCAGCTAAACGCCAAGCTCTACTCATCCTTGTGGAAGCCAGAAAAAGGGGGCCATTTTCACGTGTGCAACCAAGACATTTACAAAAGTATTGCCTTTAGCTTTTTAACCATGGATCCTTGGTCAGATATTCAAAGGCCATTCATATTAGCCTGTTTAGAATCTTTTTGTTGAATGACTTTCTTTATCTGGGTTTTGTGTCAAGCAAGACATCTGAAAGCTCAATCCCATATCTTTCTCACATGGAAATACTCAAGGCTGAGACATCCCTTACTTTTCCACATCCTCCCACCCCCTCTATAAGAAAGAGCAAAGGATCTCTTGGAGAACCGAGGAGGCATGAACTGGTTAAATGAAGTAGACATAGGAGTACTACTGAGTCTCTGAAGAGAAAAGAAAAGACATCACACACTTGCTTTTGACCCCAACTTTTCCTAAAGGCTTTGTTTCATATTTCTTTTTTTTAAAAAAAAGGGGGTGAAAGTGACTGCATTCACCTTATCGTTCTGAACTCTGGTGGCCCAGTGTAGCACTGGCTGGTGCTGCGTTCTGTGGAATCAGGGTCTAGATTTCCAGTGAGTATTACTAGACCCAGAGGAAGATGGAAGCATCATTAAAGAGTACATTTTAACTATTGCCACTTAGAGTCATACGTCCCACACTAAGGAGGGAATTCTGTTGTTGGTTTTCACCAACCAACTTAGCCATTCTAAGAAAATTGAGTCTGTTGTAAAGGGTTTTCTTTTTCTCACTTCCTTAACAGTATGAGTCCCAGAGTCTTCAGGAGATCTCTCAGTGTTATGGTCTTTTTTACAACAGGTCTGCCTGCCTTGGTGGTGTCAATTATTCTGGCGAGCAGAAAACAAAATGAAGTCTATGGAAAAGAAAGTTATGGGAAAGAGCAGGATGATGAATTGTGAGTAATGCACATTTGTGGAGAGATCATGATGGGATATGCACTTTGTTCATAAAGTTTAATATAAGTTAGCATGGTGGCAATAATGCTCCAATTTCAAAGGTTTTAGTTCAACTGTGAGAATCTGTCAGGGGTCCTTCTACCATAGATTAGTCATTTCAATGCTCAGAGCTGCCTTCCTTTATTTTAATAACACTGGACTGTATGGTCTAGAGCATTCAGACACCTGAGATGCTCTCTTCTGAACTTAGAAGACGTATTCAATTTGAGGAGATTCTGTACTTTTCTTTCCTTCTTCAACCCATACATATCAGCAATAGCAGAAGTCACCCAATCCTAATATGAGTGTATTGCTGAAAACAGGAATATCCGTGAGTTCTTGGGAAAAACTTTCCTTCACAAGTTGAGGTTATTAAGATTAAGGTCATTATATTATTTAAGCAATTAACTCTCATGTACCCCATCAACCATATTGCGAATTATCAGTATCTATTGAGTTGAAGGATCATTGATTGCTTGATGAACATTTTTTTTTATTATGTGAGACTCCAATATGTCATGTCTGTGTAAACTTTCGGGGATAGATAACATGTCTGTACCTGATCACTTCTCATCCCTCGTGGCCTTCCCTTCCTTGTGTTTCTGAAGCAGCATTATGGAACCTCAACAAGTGGGGCCCAACAAGAATTGCAGGATCTTTAGGAGACTTCATGTTTAAAGGAAACCTAGTACCACTGACATGCAGTGTGATTTAGGGGATCCTTATAAGAAACACTAAACCTTAAACTAAATCAGTTTTAAAGGAATGACTAGGAAATCTATCTTACTCAGCCGTCATAGGATTTTGAAGCTCTGTTTAAGGTTGTGCCGTCACACAATCTCATTTAGTGAGCACTCATGGTATGCTAGAAATCATGTTGAGCTCTAAGATCCAAGGATGTTCAAGAAAGCATTTACCTCAGTAGCCAGAATAAGGACAATTCATTTGAAGATGAATTTAATTTCCTGAAATTATTGAATTGTTTAGGTACTTAATAATTTCCATAGTCTACAGAAACATTGGGACACCTGCAAATTCAATTACTTTTCAACTTTACACATGTCAGACTTTGTAAAAGGTGAAAGATTTATACGATCTGAAGAGAAACCAGAGTATGCATGTCAGACTTTATAACACAGAACAGTTAGAAGTCTTCTTCCATCGGTTATCTGATATATTTCTGAAAATCAAGTGTATTCTTCTTAATGAAGATGTGTTATAATTTACATATGCCTGATAGTTGCATGCAAGAAACATCTATATACAAATCTTTTAATTTCATAATGTCTTGTTGTAACTAGAACAGTTATATGAATAATAATTGCTGTGTATCCTGAATCCTTAATTCAATGAGACAAAGTATAAATTTGCTAATCATAGATGATAAGGAACTAGGGACATAGGTGACCACTAGCAGTGATGTTGTGGCTAAAGCTCACCAGGGCTACCATCTCAGCAACTCTCCTGCCTTCCTTCACATGGACACAAGCAGACAGCTGTAATACCATAGCTCTCACAAAAACCTCTAAGTAAACTTCTGCTTCCATGTTATTTTTTTGGAATGATGTCAACACAGCCACCCCTTGACAGAAAAGGACAGCAAAACTAAATGCTGAAAATCCCCATTGTTAGAGTAAGGACACACAAAAGAGAGAAGGTCAGATGTGGCTTAGAACCAGCCAAATAAGCAAGTGCTCATACCAATCAGAATTCAACAAGCAACCTCCTTTGCTTTTTAATATTGACTTGAATAACGAGATCAAGACAGTGGCCATCCAAAACTACCTCAACGAAAAACCACCTATAAAAGGATCAAAGCAGAAACTCAAGTCCATGAAATGAACGGATTTGCCATAGGTGTTTCAGAAAGAACTCTGCAAGCTGTGCAAACCAGGCCAAGGAAAGTGATGAGTAAACAGGGCGGGGTAGGCAAACTCTTTTATCTTGTTCTTGTTTTTTTTGTTTTGTTTTGTTTTTTTCTTCTTTTTTCTTTTCCTCCTCCAAGCTGCTGGATTCAGGATGCCGTGGTGTTTTACGTGAGCTGTGCCGGGTACTTTGGAGTCATGTTCTTCCTGAATGTTGCCATGTTCATTGTGGTCATGGTACAGATCTGCGGGAGGAATGGGAAGAGAAGCAACCGGACCCTGAGAGAAGAGGTTTTAAGGAACCTGCGCAGCGTGGTCAGCCTGACCTTCCTGCTGGGCATGACGTGGGGTTTTGCTTTCTTTGCCTGGGGACCCTTAAATATCCCTTTCATGTACCTCTTCTCCATCTTCAATTCTTTACAAGGTAAGATGCCCAGGCAGTAGCTGCTTTCTAAATTGATCATATTTGCAAACACCTTCCCTTTTGACAGAACAGGTCCAGTTTCTATTACTACTCTGGGTGCGTAATTCAGGCACAAGTGGTCATTCATTAAAAAGCTCATGGGTAGGTAAAGAGGTAGAATGTTAGCTGAGTTAGTTGGCTTTTCTTTCTTTAGTAATATACTCCAGGCACATTAAAACAGTGCATGGTAGATAGTAGGCACGCAGTAAATACAGCATCATGCAAAGGAGTATGGAACAGAATGAAGTGTTAGCTGAGAACCTAACCAGAAGTTTCAGGGGGCACAGTCAACGTTTGTCTTTTTTCTAGTTCAGGCTGCTACTGCCTGTAGCTAGAGTTTTTCTGGTCCTGCCTGGCCCAGGGTCAGGACAAATCTCTCACTCAATGGTCCCAAGCTGCTCAGACCCAACCAACTAAACACACAGAGACTTATATTACTTATAAACTGTATGGCCATAACAGGCTTCTTGCTATCTAGTTCTATCTTAAATTAACCCATTTCTATTAATCTATAAGTTGCCACGTGGCTCGAGGCTTACCTGTACCTTACATCTCGCTTGTCATGGCAGCAGCTGGCAGTGTCTCTCTGCCTCAGCCTTCTTGTTCCCAGAACTCTCTTCTCTGCTTGTCCCACCTCTACTTCCTGCCTGGCTACTGGCCAATCAGCATTTTATTTCTACAGAGCGATGTCCACAGCAGCTGCCCTTCATGCAAACTGTGTAGGTTTCCCATGCATGGGCGGAGCAGTTCACTTTATCTCCTAAGCAACTCAGGTTTAAAAATGAAATCCAACTCTAATCCAGAAAGTTATCTTTTTATGAGATGCAGAAATTAATTCAGCCTATCAAACATATGTGTTCTGTTCTGGAGAAAATATAACGTGTGTGTGTGTGTGTGTGTGTGTGTGTGTGTGTGTGTGTGTGTGTGTATGTTTATTTCACTGTAGTCTCAGCTGGCTTCAAACTCAAAGCCCTACTTCAGGCCATGAGTGCTACGATTATGTGCCTCCAGCACCATGGCCTTCAGAGCCTGGGTTATTTTCAATGAGAATACTATTGATTTTTATCAAAGCTACCCTACTGCTCATACAGTTATGAATGTGTGGTAGAACAGCCAAAGAAATCCAAACAAGTCTCAGCTGGGGTAGAAAGCAGGGTTATACTACTCAAAATTCAGTCACCTCACTGGGTGTCTGTCCCCTACTGCCATATCTAAGATCTGTGCTTATCTGAAGGAAAATAGTACTCAACACCCTGCAACTTCTGCTAGCATTTGAACTGAAACAATTACCACAAAGTAGATGTTCAGGGACTGTGAAATAAATGAATTTCTGGATGAGGGAAAGGAGAGGCCTCGAGCATGGCCCAGATCCAATCTGAGATGCCTCTGGCATAAATACGCATTAATTAATTTAGCAAATTTATTCAGGCTCATAACAGACAAAAGTATGCAAGCTTGTTATCACGAATACATAAGATAATAAGTCTCAAGAGTATATCCTTAAGCTGTAGTGTATGAACACATCTGCACAGGGATCCAGCTCAGCAAAGGCAATATTCCTCTATTTAATCTCTTTTAAGATACACTACATAACAGTGCCCAAGTAAATATTGACAAGAGTGTCCACTCGCATTAGGAATTCCACGGTTTTAGACTTCAGGATTGTACATGAAAGGCACAGTCATCTGCCAACCCAACCTTGGTTTCACTGTTAGAATTTCCTGGCAGCCTCAATGCTTCCACAGCTACAGATGTCTGTACAGCTCCATTCCCATTAATGAGAATTGGGATGCTTTAATTTTCCTAGGAGGGTCTCCTGATGAGAGGGGAACATGTCAGCTGTCATCAAGTCAGTGTTCTTCATAAATCCCTGACTTTAGGACTGATTTTTAAATCACACATATTTAGAACAATTTTATCCACACCCAATGACATTCAAAACATCCTCTGAACAAAAACTTAAATTGCAAAGACCTTGGTACTGAGGACATGACTCTGTGGACAATTATTTCACCAGTCAGGTCCTAAGAAAACTCCCTGCAACAGTATATAAATTTTTAGTGGCTTTTACTGGTGAGCTAGTTTTTACCTTCAACATGATGCTTTATTTTTTAAGAACTTTATGCTTTATTAGAAACATGTAGTGTCTTGTGTGGTAGTAATCCCAGAGCTCAGAAGGCAGGAACAGAATGATAATGAGTTCTAGGTCATTCTGAGTTATATAAAGAAGCTTTATTTATAAAGGGGGAACAAAGTGAGCTCCATGAAGCAATGAAACTGAGAAAATCCTCTTTTTTTTTTTCTGAAATGAAGAGGATCAGAAAGAATGATTTGATTCAACTACTGTCTAAATTCTTATGGTCCATCCCCTTTTATATTTCTGCAACACATGGGAAATTTTGACTTTCCTAACAAGTTCAACAAGTTATAAAGTTTAATTCGTACCTGGAACTTGATCCTCTATTTTTTATTTCCAGAAAAAAAGACAATAGTATCTATTAGCAGTCAAGTACAACCAGGCCCTCTTACATACCCAAATGTGAGAGCATAATAGATGCCTTGTGTAGTTCTGTGATCAGAAGCTGCCGTGGAGAACACAAAAAAGAGGTTATCAGTCTGCTCAGAGGTGTCTGCTACTCATTACAGTGATAACATTAAGATACCTGGAGCAAGAGAAATCATGTACATTTGTGTAGTGCATGGGAGTTAATGAAACCCTTTCTTCTAACATCTGTGCTTTTACTATCAGGCTCATAGGTCTGAAAAACAACAACTTCAGATACAGGACCTAGTCTCCTTTTTAATGAGTAAACTGGTGGTAAGAAAGGCTAACAACTTGCCCAAGATGAGTTTTCATCTGACAATGAGATATAATATTTAATATATACATACATATATGAAAATTAAAGAACATATTCATAGATGACACAAGTGGAGCTCCAGGAGTCCAATTATCGAGAAAGAGGAGGGACTGTAAGAGTGTGAATTGTTGAGACCAATATTGGAGAGGCACAGGGACAAATAGCCAAACTAATGGAAACACATGAATTATGAACCAAAAGCTGTGGAGCCCCCAACTGGATCAGGCCCTCTGGATAAGTGAGACAATTGAATAGCTTGAACTGTTTGGGAGGCATCCAAGCAGTGGGACCCGGACCTATCCTTAGTGCATGAGCTGGCTGTTTGGAACCTTGGGCTTACACAGGGACACTTTGCTCAGCCTGGAAGGAGGGGACTGGACCTGCCTGTACTGAATCCATCAGGTTTAAATGAATCCCCAGGGGAATCTTGGCCCTGGAGGAGATGGGAATGGAGGGGAGGGGCTGGGGGGAAGATGGGGGCGGGGGGAGGACAGGGGGACCCATGGCTGTTGTATAAAATTAAAACACAAATATAATAAATTAAAAAAGGAGAAAAAAGAAGAGCACATGAAGTTGGGAAGCAGAAGTGGTGATGGGGATTGGGGGGATGCTAGAGGGGAGAAAATGGGGGTGGATTTCATCAAAACACACATTGTATGCATATATGAAAGTCTCCAAAATAAAAAATAAAAATCTCCCTCCCCCCCAAAAAAAAATAAAATGTATAGTTTTCAATAGAAAGAGAACTAAAGCAAATTCCTCAACTGTCCCCTCAGTTCATGTCAGTGTTCTCATTTAGGAAGTGAATATCCACCCCCATTTATTAAAATGCTAGCAAATACACTTTTAATCGGTTAATGGGAATTTGTTATTCAACAGGAAATGTCATTAATCTCAATCCCATCAGCAGACTAAGACATTAAGTTAAGCTTTGAGATGCACTAAATTCAATGCCAGCAGAATCTCCCTTGCCCAATGGTTAGGAGCCTCACAGAAGTTCAGCTATGACACAGCAACCCACACACAGTGCACATGTGTTACTGCTGCCAAGGGAAAGATGACCCACCTTTCAACTCCAGACACCCGAAGCGACATCAAGCAGGCTGAAACATGACACACTGCAAGGAAATATATTACTCATCCTTTGACCAGACATTCCTTGCCACAGAGAAATAATTTTGTTAAAGGTGTCTTTGTAATATAAAAAGAAGATCCAAAACAAATTTCCAAAAACAGCCATAAACCCAACTTCACAATAGCTGGCTTTGTTTGAGTGACAAGTGCCCCCGGGAAGTGTTTAGTCTTGGGTACAGAGTCATTTAGGAGCTTAGAAACCATCTAGGCTGTTTTACCAATGGTCAAGAATGTGGGTCACACTGCCTCTTCTTCCTAAATAGCTGGTTTGATGAATTATTGGCTGGCTGATTTTCCCATCAAAACTCCAAAATTTATAGTCATGATCTAAGACACCAATCACCCACTGATGCTCACCTGGCCCCATCTCAAACCCCTGAAGTTGTTTATGTTACGATATATTAATGCTTAGGTCATCCCTCTGCGTTTCTCTGGGTTTATCATTCAGGTTCAGAAAAAGTGAATTTCGTGGTAATCATAATCAGCAGCAAAAGAGTAATAAATAATAAAGTAATGAGACAGCATATTTATTTAACTAGATCTAAAGTTATATGATAGTATGATAATACTACTTATCTGGTGTCTGGTGGATGCTTTTTTTTTTTATATACCTCTCAAAGCTAAATGTCTTTGGGACTAGTGAGATGATCATCAGGTGAAGGCCTTTGCCAAAGCCTTATAACTTGATTTCATTCCTGGGACTCACATGATGGAAGGAGAGAAGAGACTCCTGCAAGTTGTCCTCTGACCTACACACACACACACACACACACACACACACACACACACACACACACACACACACACACTGAAGATGTAATAAAAATTTTAAAGTAAATGTGCTTGAATTTAGCATAAATTTTAGTAGGCTAATCCTCCTATTTAAAATCAGTGACAAAAATGACAACCAGTATAGTTCATATTAGCATTTCTCCACAGGTCAGAATAGGCAATAGGACATATTAATAGGAATTTCCAGCCACCAAGTCCTCAGTTTAGGCACTGTGTTTGAGGCTCTGTGGTGGACACAGGGAAGCTAAACACAGAGGAAAACAGCCAGAGTTAATTCATTAATGTCAAGGCTAGAACAGAAATCCAACAAGCTTCATCCCTGTTATCATTTATTCTAAAATCTAATTCTGAATCATGACATTAGGATTGTTACCACCATATATAAGTTTGGTCATAGTTTGCACACTGAACTATACATATTGAACTGTCAAACCTTTCTTGTGCTATGTTTTAAAACTATCTTGTTTATTATTGGTGTATGTGTGTATGCTTAAGGGGGACACACATGTCCTAGAGCACACATGTGGAGGTCAGAGAATAGCTTTACAGAGTTGGTTCGCTCCTTCTACCTTCACATGAATTCTGAGGATCAAACTCAGGTCTCTAGCCTGTGTGCCAAGCACTTTGCCCACTGAGCAATCTCTCTTGCCCGCCCATGCTTTTTAAACTGTACAAGCTATGGTATAATTTAGTTTACTTAATGAATACTTCATATTCAAAAGCACCTGAAAAGTTTAACTGCCCCTGAAACAATACTGTGATAACTTTACTTTCATTCCACTCTGTGGACCCAGGAATATTAGCATCAGCCTTATTCTTCTTGAAAATCCCAAACGTCAAATTCAGTGCTGTACAGATAGTCACTGCACAAATTAACCTTCTAGAAGCTTCCATCACCTCCCCTGCACTCCAAGCATTTTAAAGGTTCCATTCCAGCCTCCATCTTCTGCAAGGCCCTTCTTCGTGTAGACATACCGTCCCTGTCACTAGTATAACATAAGACGAGAGAGTGTTACCTCAGAATTCATGGGCATGTTTTTCAGAAACTTTTACCTTATTATCATTATAGTCCTATCATCCTTCACTTTGCATAGAACTCAGTCTGTTCTATTTTTGTTTTGTTTTATAAGAAGAATTCCCAATGTAGCCCAGACTGGGTTTGAATTTGTTCTCTTGATTCAGTCTTCGAAGTTTGGGGTGTACCCCTACTGTACCAGAGTCAACTAATGTGTACACATGTGTATTTGTGTTCAAGTGTGGGTGTGTATGTGTGTGCATACACACACACACACACACACACACACACACACACACACACACACACACACACATTCATGCATCTGTGTAGGGCCAAGTTTGGCATTGGATGTCTTGCTTGCTTTCTACCTTATTCATTGAAGCAGGGTCTCTCGTTTGAACCTAAAGACAATCAGTATAGCTAATCTGGCAAGCCAGCTTGCTCTGGGGATCCCACATCTCCACCATCACCCTGACCACCTAGCACTCATGGAGGATCTGGGGATCTGAACTCCTGACACCATGGTTTCACAGCAGGTGATTTACCCACTGAGCAATCACCCAGACCATCATAGCTATTATTTTTAACTCCTTACTTCTAATCACATATCATCCACTAAAATGAGCCTGTGTTAACTTATTGAGCATAGGCTGAATTCATTGTGTTAACCTGGCTATCCTGATTCACTCATTAAGGAAACATTCATTTATTTGCTCTAAGATTCCTAGCATCATTCCAGGAACAGCTACAGCACAAAGACAAACAGACAAACAGCTCTATTTGGAGCTTTATTGTCCGTTAGTGAAAGATAATCATGCAAACAAATGACCACACAGGGAATACAAGGCCACCATGTACTGATTAGTGTACACCAAAGAGCATGAGTAGGGACTAAATTAAGAATGAGTTATATCTTTAGACAATGGCCTCTCTAGGGACTTAATGGCTAGTCTGAGGCTGGAGACTGTTATGTTACTAAAAGAGCTGAAGAAAGTGTGGTCAGAATGGTGTTGTGTGAGAACAAGTCTGATACACTGAGAAACAGAAAAATGTTCAAGTGGTTTTGAGGTCATAGTCAGGACTTCTGCTAAGAACATATGAAGTTTGAGATGGAAAAGATTCAGCCAAGGCAGGATGTCCTAGAAGCTGTGTGGGTTGGAACCTTGTGTTAGGGAGAGATGGGAATGAAGTCAAAGATGAACAGCATTGTTAAATCTTAGGAGTGTAGTTAAGTCATAAGGCATGCTAAACAGGCAAAGACAGAATCAGACCCATGTACTTACACTGAATTTACCCAATCCTCTGTGTTCTTCTGTAGAAGATTAGACTGCCTACTGTATATACTATGATTCCATTCCTTAATATCTTTGTCCCTCGGTGATTTAGCTCTAAAATATTAGGATAATTCCACATAGTTAATAATGTTTATCCCTTAAAATATGCCACTTGTCTTGAGTTTTCCCATGTTCTCTTGTCACAGGTTTATTTATATTTATCTTCCACTGTGCAATGAAGGAGAATGTTCAGAAACAGTGGAGGCGTCATCTCTGCTGTGGCAGGTTCCGGCTAGCAGACAACTCAGGTAAGGACATGGAGTTAGGAGGGCTTCATTTGGAGAAACAGTTGAAACCATTGGCATTCTGCCTTATACTGTCAGAACAGCAAAACCCACTGGGAGTGCTGTACAAACAGGGCATGTGAAGATGCTGAGTCGGAATGTTCAACATTGGACGCCATCTTTGAATGTTGTAGAGAAGAAACAGGAATCCCAGACCGGTTTTAAAAAGTGCTCAAGCCAGTGGTGGTGGCGCACGCCTTTAATCCCAGCACCCGGGAGGCAGAGCCAAATGGATCTCTGTGAGTTCGAGGCCAGCCTGGTCTACAGAGCGAGATCCAGGACAAGCACCAAAACTACACAGAGAGACCCTGTCTCGAAAAAACAAACAAACAAAAATGCTCAAGTTTTGATGTCTAATTTGGCAATTCATATCTGCAGGTTCCACTATAGTAGATACACCTTGCCATAGTTTTAGATTCTCAGTTGAATTTTAGGTGAAGAGACTGTTCTTAGGATACATAACATTTGAATGAAAATGCCATTATTTTTTTTAAACACCTGCAAATGCTTTTCACACATAGGGTATTGAAGTGGGATACTAAATACATGGGGTCAGAGCAAGATAGTTCTCTGTCCCTAGCCTCTTACTGTTCCCATATCAGTCTCTTTAAGTCACTGAGTATACTAGGAAGCTGGCTGTGCTGGACAGATTTAATGACTCACCAGTGGATTTCTGGGACAGCTTGTATTTTCTATAAACCAACTAATAAAGTCCTGTCTTTTTAGATTGGAGCAAGACAGCTACCAATATCATCAAGAAGAGCTCTGATAACTTGGGGAAATCTTTATCTTCAAGTTCCATTGGCTCCAATTCAACATATCTCACATCCAAATCGAAATCCAGTTCCACCACGTATTTCAAAAGAAACAGCCACTCAGGTGAGTCTTTCTTGGCCATGTAAAGCTTCCCCCTGGTTTTTTCCCATCTAGCCATTTTCATCTCAAAACTGACTTATACTGACTGGATGATCACAGTGCCTTCTAGAGGGTGATTGTAGATTTACATGAACTACACTGTCTGCCTCAAGACTTTATTCATCAGCATTGTAAACTTTAAATTTTTTTCTAACCCAACTATGTCTAGTCCGCAGCTCTAATATCACTAGCTCTCAATGTTATTATAACTTCAGAGTTTCACTTGAAAGAGTTTTCTCTTTGAAATTGGGATGCTTAATTTTTAAAGTTATTTTTATTTAGAAATATAGAAATCAAATAGCAAAACATTTCCCACCCAGTATGAAGCTTGCCTGGATGAAACCCAGCAGGTTGGTATGGAGGCAGGAAGGAGCACAATGTAAGATGTACATTTTGTTTAAGACTTAATTCCTTAACTATTGGAAGTGATGAGGAGCAGCAAGTGGTCACTAACCTTTAGCAAATAAAGTATGAAAAAATGGAGTCATAAAGTCATAAGGACTATCAGACACATTGCTTGTGTTTGTGCTCTGTTCGTTCAGCACAGCTACTGTGGTCACACGTTCTGACACTAAACATATACACAAATAATCCTGATGACAAGTAATGTTTTGCAGCATAGTTAGATATGTTAAGGGTTCAAACTTTTAACTTCAAAGGAAAATGATTGGATTTCCCATTTTAGATACTAATTACACCCTTGACAGACAGCTGTAGTAGTGTCTTGGTACACACTGCATTCTTTAAAGATACATTTAAGAGTGTAATGGAAGCAAGTTAAAAAATGTTTACTCCACTTAGTTATTACATATGAGCAGAGGTGAATGGCACAGAAAAGACTAATATGTGACATTTTTCTAAAAAAGGAATGAGATATTAAGTGTCCATACTTGTTCATGTTGCAAACACTCGAATTACAGTTCATTTGCAAGTCTAACTCGCTGCCAGTTGTTAGTGGGATGGCTGTCTACTGGGATGTGCAGAAAACCTCCGCATAACCTCAAAAACACGTAGTTGGTTTATTTCTTGGAACTGATCTGGACATTCATATGTTTATGGTGTAGATAATTTCTCCTAAGAGAATTCCTTCAACAAAAGTGGAACATTCAGGTAACTTATACTGCTGTTTTTGGGATGCATGAATTTATACAAGGTAATGAGACATCTGCACGAACTAAGCTGAAGCTCTTGCCACACCACCAAATGGCTTATTCTCTACAGTACTTCTCAGCTAGCACAATGGTGCTCCTGCACTGAGCTGGAATCTGAAATTTCTGATAGTGGGCTGTGCCGGCTCTTCTCTGCATGGGGTGTGCAAGCCATGCCTTCCTTCTAAGAAATGCACCATATGTACTATGCTCCAGAAGAATAGGTCACATGTCATCTAAAATAATGACAAAAGAAAAACAAAAAAGCAAGTACTTAATAAACTTTTGTTATACAATGTGACTTTTTTTTAAAAAAAAACTTTTCAATGTCTTTTGGATTCCTGGGTACATCATGGTACATTCATAGAAGTCTTGAATGAGAAATTTGCCAATTGCAAGCTGCTTTGTGGTGATTTTTTTTATCTGCTAGAGCCTTCAATATATGTCAAATAATGGTTCATATCTCTAGCTCCTGGTTTTCAGATACACAATCTAAACCTTTGTTACTCATAATGTGTTATTTAACCAGAAGCCCTGAGACATCGTGTATATATATGACGCATTGGATTCATACACATAGAGTTCTACTCTATGAGAGTATGGAGAACCATCCAGTGGGAGCATGTATTTGGAATGGGGTCAGTTACAGTCTCTAAAGATAACATGCCCTTGGAAACTATTCAGGAAGCAGAAAGGGTGCATCTTCAAGCACAAATTATTCATTATTTATATTTAATTTAATTAAAAACTCCTCAACAGAAAACCAGTGGCTAGGAGATCTCTGAACTCAAAAGAAGAACAAAATCAACCAGCTTGCTGAGAACCTCATGGGCAGCAGCTTGTCTGTGACTCCTCCAACCTTTTTCTAATCAGTGCTAGGACATGCTTCATTCTGCGATTCCATCTGCCCATCTTCCCAAGAATCATCTCTTTTACTCCCTGGCTTCCTTTAGTATGGGATGACATTGCCACCTCCCGTGTTAGGCCTCTTTCGATTTGGTATTTGCTCTAATACGGAACCGTGGTGGAGCAGCAGATGCCACGGAGATGACTTGGACTGTGGTCACTTACTGATGCATTTTACAGGTCATTTCACATGCAGGGTCCAGTTTACACAAAACATAAGAGGCTTCAAGTAAATGCTGCAGTTTGGGAGCTCTGGCTACTGAGACCAGTGTTTTGTCACTCTCATAAAGTATAGAGGAAATATGTCTAAGTGAAGCCAGTTTGTTCCCTTTATCATCACTCTGAAGTCTATAATTTGGGTAATCTGAGGGTGAACTTTCCCCAAAGTGTATCTCGAGGGGGAAGATAGATACTGATTATATTCATAGAAACACAAAGGTTTACATAGATAAAAAGGGTGGTATGGGTTTTAACTTTCAGACATTACCTGAGCCAATTTTAGAGGTTTATTTTTTCCAACTATATATACCAAATGACTACCAAGTCAGGAATGGGTTAAAAACTGAATTGAAATGTACTGAAATACTCATGAAAAAAGATATGCTATTGAATATATGTTTTACAAATAATATAGAGTGGGAAAAAATGAAAATGTAGAAAGTTCACAGATGCAAGGAGATTCGCTACACTCTACTTCACATGTAAATTTGATACCGTCTTAAAAAATTTTGATAAAATTTAATTTAAATTCTTTTGGAGAGTAAATGTCAATCGAAATAAACATGAAAGACTACTCTCCAGAAGCAACTGGAAAAAAAAATGTTCAGCTATTTTATTCATTAACTCTGAAAAAAGGCATTGGGGGGAATATTTTCTTAAACAAGCCACAGGAGAAATTACTTGAAGGCAAGTAGACATTCAGGGAATAATACAAGTGCATTTGAAGGGGGAACATATTTGAGTGCTGCCCATTCCCTAACCTGTTAGGGAACCCGGAACTTCTATTCCATAATGTGATTCACGAGTGTCATGGCCTCGGGCTTGTAACTAGCTCATCCTGCAACTGAGTCTCTTGCATCATTTCTTACAGACAGCACATCCACAGACAAGTCCGCGTCAAAACTGAGCCATGCCGGTGGAGAGCAGACTTCAATCATCCCTGTCCATCAGGTTATTGATAAGGTCAAAGGTTACTGCAATGCCCATTCCGATAACTTCTATAAAAATATTATCCTGTCAGATACGTTCAGCCACAGTACAAAGTTTTAATGTCACTGATATGAAGGAAGAGAGAAAGAAAAACGCAAACCTGTCTGGAGAAGTGAGAAGCCCTATAAGCAGCAAAAACTTGGTCCAGCGGAAGTCAGTGTGCCGTTCCCTAGGTAACTCCAGAGAATCGAGGACTGGATGTTGTTAGGGAAGCTTTTGTGAGATGCAGAATTCATCTTCTCAGAATATTTCCTCCCTGGACGGGCTTCAGTCATCACAGTTGAGAAGTGAGAACACTCTGAACACGCAAGGAGACGGGACTTTTCAGAATGAGCAATGGAATCAAACTCCTCAGGATTTGAGGGAAAAGCATTACAATTAGAGGACACAAGAAGAAGAAACGCAATGGTGATTCTAGTTTAGATCTCATCTACCCCATCTCATGGTTAGGCTTGGATGTGGCCCGACTTTCATAAAGACTACGTAGAAAACACACTAATGTTTGTAGTGATGTTGGATGCTCACGGGTGCTGTTCCAGTGCTATTTTCTATGAATATAGCAGCATCTTTGTCTTGTTCAGTGAAATGTCAACCGTAAGTGGAAGAGATGTTTACTATTTGATCCACATCATATTAAATGTACTTTTTTCCTGTTATGTCAAATATTTAACTTTCATGAACATACCTTGCTAAAAAAAGTTTTTCAAAAATTTGATCCAGTTAATATATTGTATAAATTTCTAATATCTCAAGATGTATACCTTAAGCATCACCATCATCCCAGGCACATGAATCCAGCTGAATATGGACTTTGCATTAAAGTGGGCTTCCAGGAAATTAAGAACAAACTTGCTGCATACCTGCCTTCACCCCCATCCTTCTTCACTGTGCATTGGGCTCACAGGTTCGGGAGAGGAATGAGAATTCCCGTTAAGCACCCTGTATGCAATGGTCTCTCACCATTTAAAGACCACGCTTTTAAGCCTATCCCTGGTTTAATGATTTTAAGACATTTCAGATCATATAAACTTCAGAGACCTCTGACTTCCCCTGGTGATAATCTTGTTCCAAGGACCATACACAAGGACCATTAACTGTCTCAGTTAATCAAAATAATTTATAAATACGTCGGTCTACAACTGCTAGTCTAAAAACTATTTGCACTGAGCCCTCCAATCAGAGTGTGTAAGAGCCTAAAGAAGGCTGGCAGATACACTACTCTATGGTGTAATATTTATGAATCAGACTGTGGCATGCACGTCATGCATAGCATTAAGCAGCTTACCTAACTCCTAAATGACCCTAAACAATGTGTGCTTGCTAATGAGGGTATAGGTTGTTCTCAAGTGGTGGAATCCTATCCACTGGCCACAGTACATGCTGGCTTTAGCTTTGCTCAAGGTTCTCTGGGAAGTTCCAGATTTGGCAGGACAGTAGCATAGTGAGAACGAGGGAAGAGATTGTGACAGAGCCAGTCAGAAGGCAGAGGCCAGACCTGAACCTCTGCACAGAAAGTAGGTCATTCTTGGGTAAGATAGAGAACTTCAGGCTTTGCAAGCTGAAGGGTCCTCTAGTCTCACAGAGTGTCAATCATAAAGCCATTTGCCAGGCTGCAAAAGATGTTGAAAGAATGTGGTGGGATGCTGTTGCCATTCCATTTTGTAACAGGCTGGACTGCCATCATGGTGGACATGAACTTTGCTAGGCCTGGCTTTCACAGAGGAGGAGGCCATTTAGGAGAAAAGGATAGTAAATCTTAAGGTCACAAAGATTTGCTTCAGTAGAGCCAATCCTTTCCTTTGGGCTTATATTAGCAGGCTGCTCATTGTGCCAGAGGATACATAGAGTAAAATTTAAGTCACTAAATATTCACATATCCCCCCCAAACTTAGGTGTTCATGATAGATTTTAATTAGCTTTCTATTGTGAGATTTCTGCACAAAGTGCATATTTAGTTAATAAAAATTTTGACATAGCTTTGAAAAATGGCTTTGTTTTTGCTTTCTGCTTACAAGTGTTCAGATCAGAGAAAACCTTTCTGTTTTGTTTTGTTTTGTTTTGTTTTCATATTTGGCAATAATGTCAGCTCAACTTAAAAAATATCTGATGACCAGGTAAGGAAAAAAAAAATGAAGAAATACCAGACTAGAAATATTTGCAAATGGGTTTAAAAGACTGATCCAAATTCTATCTTTGGTTCCAAGTATGTGGCTTTATTTGCATTTGGCTCCTCAGAAGAATGGGGCAGGAATTCCATGGGAGAGCCAGCTGTCAGCCTACACCGTAAAGCAGAACCAGTTCAGAGCCCGGTTCCTCATCCCCCACCCTCTCTTCCCCTTGTGCTGCATTAGAGCTTTAGCGTCCTGAGATAATGTCCATTCTTGTCACTAGTTCTTACCGTACGAAGATTTTGTCATTGGCACTGTCTCTCCTGTACATATTTATTTATTTGTGTCCATGTCAGTTTGTTTCAGGTCTTAGCTTTCCATTGCCCAGCTTTATTTTTCCGTTAGAGAGGCTGTATTATTTTTTTTCTAGGAACAATTGTGACACGGTTTTCTGTAGCAATGTCTTTGAGTGTGGAGACAGGAGCAGGTGTGAGAGCAAACTAGGATTGGTGGTGAGAAACTGCTAAGGCTGATTTGCCATTTTACTGAAATGGAAAATGATCCTTCAAATAAATACGTACGTTGTTCGCGTTCCAAATTATTCAGTTCCTTTATGAGTGAATGTTTCTATTTCTGACTCTCAAATAGGAAAAAAGTTATTTGACAACTGGAAAATGACCAATAAGTCCAATGACATGGGGCAACTTTGCCAAAACACTAGGAGTGAATATGTGATGAAGATCCAGATCCTGGGATTAATGCAATCTGATGCTAGAATTTCTTAGGATAACTGATACAGAGCCATGCTGTACGACAGCTTAAACATAACTGAAGGGGTTTTTGTTGTTGTTGTTTTGTTTTGTTATTTTTAAAGGAAAATCTAAAGCATTCCTCCCACTCCAACCCCCCCCCCCAAAAAAAAAGAAAAAGAAAATAAAGAAACAAAAGGAACATAATAGTGTTATGTAGAATTGGGGGCTTAAGGTGTATTTCTCACAGTTACAGTGGCTGTTTCCATTATGGGAGACCTGGAAACTGGTCAGTTTTAGTTAATGTTGCTTGCATGATCAGAAGAGAGGCACCCCACTTCCCTTTTCCTCTGGTAACTTAGAATCATTCCCCTCTGCAGAGCCAAGGCCAATTCTGGCTCATGATCTTCCTCAGCAAAGTGTGTGCCCAGCACTAACTTGTGAGGCTCTTTGGCAGGTCACTGCAAAACCAGACCTCCCAAGCCAAGGCTTACAACTCTGAGCCAAGTCATGTTAAGAAAACAGGAGTTGCTCAAGGTCCATCTGCAGACCTGGGTGATCAGGTCACTTCTGAAAGCATGGGTGAGCAGCAGCGGGCGGCTCACAGGGGACTCCTGTTTGATTTCCACGCTATTCCATGTTCATAGCGTTTTTGAAGTCTGCATGAGTTGGGCTTTGTAAATGTAGTGCCTCGGCCAGGCTTCGGAGTTCTCAGTTAAACCATGCACTGCTCTTTCATATCCAAACTTAATCATTCTCCTTCCCACTCCTTACTAACCTCCCACGACTTCACACTTCTTTCTTTTTCATTTTGTCTCTCTCCTGTATACATTTACCTCCTCTCTTTTTCTCCAGGAAAAATGATTTGTGTTACACCTTTTTTTTTTTTCTGTCTCCCTTGAGAAAAAGTAAGAATAAAAGTGAAAAATTTCAAATATTTTCCTTTATAGTCTACTTGCTGCTAGGAGATTAAGGAAAAGGGGAGATTTAATATTTCCTTACCCTAGGAAGCTCACATGAAAAATGGAGTAATTTGACCTTCATAGGAAAGAAACTCATAAAAATCCGTGAATGCCTTTCTTTGGATGTCAGTGGTTATCTGTCATCATGTGTAATTTTTATCATTACTCTATGAGGAAATGCTAGTACCTGTCTTCCATGTGGGGGAGGCTTGTAATTAAAAATAAGTACTCTCCCCAGGACCAAGCCAAATCCTAAGACTTTGGTTCCCTCTCACCTCAACACACTTAGCAGCTTTCTTCCATGACTCTAGATATGAAGGAACGATGATCCAAGGTCAGCGTGGCTGCAGGGAAATGTTGAAGAGAAGCTTCCAGAACATTAGACAAAGCTATGAAGTATTGAATCTTGAGTGAGGGTTTGGTCCAGTCAGTGAGACTGGGCAGAAGGAACGTTTTCAGGCAGGGAAGTCAGAGAGCCCAGAGCACTGAGTAAAAACACAGTTGGGAATGGCTCCATGACAGAGTGTGGAAAGGACACTACAGAGTGATGGCAAGGTTGAGACCAGGCTCTCTGGGAAGAGCTCCTTGTCTTAACTGGAGAGGGGTGAGCTTGACAGAGGGACAGCATAGTCTCAGAGACTGCTAGTCAAGTGAGATGAGTCCGGTTGGGAACTAGGGAGGTGACTGGAAGGATGAGGAAGAGGGAGCTGGACTGACTTGGGGGGGGGGAGAGGAAAAAATGTCCTAACTCCACAGGAAAGGACAATTGAAGGACTAACAATCAGAGAAGTGGTGACTCTGTCACACGCCTACAGAGCATAGGCAAGGCAAGCCTGTACTTTGGTAGGAGTGAGGTCACCAAGAGTGGAGTAGTAGCCACTGGTCTGGTTGTGCTCAGAAATGACCGAACCAAAAGAACCAAGAAAGTCAGTCTTTCCTGAGAAGAACGCTATGTGCTCTGTGCTACAATGTAGAAAGGATGGAGGGTGATGGCTTCAGGGAGTGTGCCCATGAGGAAATGTTTCTCACGGAACTTGCTCTGTCTGGCTCTTTATGGAGGGAGTACAGTATTTGAAGGGGACTGAAAGGCCACTAGATGAGAGTGGGTGCCTCCAGGTGGGGCTGGTGATGGGTGATAGATGGGAAGCCCAGCGTTGATAGCTATTGTGCTTTGAGTGTGTCCTCCAAAATTTGACCTCCAGTGCCACAGAGTTCAGAGCTAGCATTTAACTAAGCAGATTAGGAGGCTGGTGAGATGGGTCAGCAGTCTAAAGAGCACACTGCTTTTGCAGAGGACCACAGTATGGTTCTCAGCACCCACATAGGGCACCTCACAGCCACCCAGCTCCAGGGGGATCAGATACTTCTGGCCTCAGGAGGCGCCCACGCTCAGATGTACTTCCCCATACACAGATACATAATTACAATTAAATTAAGATATTTAAAAAAAATTAGGCAATGGAGACTCACGAACAAATGTATGTCATCGCCACAGTTGATTTAGGCACCACAAGAGCAGGCTTGGTAAAAAACCATGTTCAGCTTCCTCCTGATAACAGGTGATCTTTCCTCCCCTTCTGCCTTTTCCCATGACATGATTGAGCATGAAGGCCCTTGGCAGGTGCCAGCACCTTGAGAGGATTTCCCAGGCTCCAGAATTGTGAATAATATGCTTTTCTTTATAAATTGCCTAGTCTGTGGTATTCTGTTTAAACACCACAAGACAAAAATAATACTTTTCTTTTTTAATACTTAATATCTCACTATTGCCTGTTTATACCAATGTTTAGGCAGACCTTCACCTGCTGAAAAACATGTTGGCAGCTTCCAAATTTGGGCAGCTATAAATAGAGCTGCTATAGTTGTCTATGTCCAAATTTTTGTATGGACATATTTTTCATATTCTTGGGCAAAACATGAAGCCACGAGGCTGGGTCACATGAGGAGAGAATGTTCGGCTTATTTAGATACAACCACCTGCCTTGCCAAGTTGAGATTGGATAGTGGTTGAAGGTTTTTTAAAAGTGTATGTATGTATGTGTGTGTGTGTGTGTGTGTGTGTGTGTGTGTGTGTGTGTGTATGTGGGTGTGTATGTGGGTGTGTGTGTATGTGTGTACTTGCCACCCATGTGCAGGTGCCCACAGAAGCCAGAAGAGGGTGTTGGATACCTTGCAGCTAGAGTTACGGGCAATTATGAACCAAACTCAGGGCCTCTACAAGAACAACAAATACTCTTAATTTCTAAGCCATCCCCAGCCCCCTGGAGGTTTTCATTTACAGTTGTTTCTCCACATTAGTAGCAGATAATAGCCCTACCAAAAGCTTTTGGTTTCTGTTTTGTCCCAGTTGTGGTATGTGTGTGTGTGTGTGTGTGTGTGTGTGTGTGTGTGTGTGTGTGTGTGTACACCTTTATATGATGCAGGAGCATGAGTGCACAGCATACATGTGGAGCACAGAAGACAACCTCTGATGTTAGTCCTCCGGCACTATCTTGGTTACTTTTCTCCTGCTATGATAAAATACCTCAACAAAAACAACTTGGAAGAGACAGGGCTTGTTTTGGCTGCTGTTCCAGAAGGGATGATACAGGCCCTCATGGCAGGGAAGACATGCCAGCCAGCAGGGAAGGCATGGTGGCAAGGTCAGGCACCTTGTTTTTCATACTGCATCCACACTTTAAGTTTGAACATGAAGAGGGACCAAGTTATAAAGCATCAAGGCCTGCCACCAGTGGCATCCAGCTTCCACCTTTTGAAGATTCCACAACCTTCCCAAACAGCACTACCAGCTTCAGATGATGTGACCAATCACATGAGCTATGTGGAACATTTTACAATGAAACCACAGCAGGCACCTTCCACCTTTATGTTTGGGATAAAAGCTCTCAGTGGCCTAGAACAACACCATAGAGGCCAAGATAGGTGGTTCAGGAGTTTCCCAGGACCCACCTGTCCCCATCTCCCATCTGGTCTTTGCTAGGATTATAGGCATGTGCCACCATACCCAGCTGTTTACATGAGTTCTGGGGGCCCAAACTCAGGGTTTTGCACTCTCAGAGCAAGCATTTTAACAATGGGACCATCTCCATAGCTCACAGCGACAGTTTTGTGAAGTTTGAATCATGATGCCACGTTTGTCTTTGATCCAGCTCTGAATTTTAGGGCTGGTTCTCAATACCATATAACCATGGTTTCAAGAGCTCTAAATGTAAATTCTTGAGAATTTGGTGGTTCATTTATTCAGAGAACAATGATCAATCAGAGAACAAAAAGTACAGTAGTTCCTAGACAATTTGGGGGTGACCTTCTGTTAAATATATATGTATATACATATTAAAAATAATTATATTAGATAGCTGACTGCCATTAAATCTCAACCAGGTCTCAGCCTAGTGTTAGCTTGGATTCACTTAATATCTGTCTAGAAGTTTCTGTACCCGAGAAAGCAGCATTACAGCCTTCAGGGAGGCTGGTAAGCCTCAAGAGGGGTGACCAATTAAATGAGAGGAACTAGAGGGAATGGTGGGTATGATAGCTGTCAGGGTCAGAAAGACAAATCAATCCCATTTTGCTAAAGCCAACAGCACCTTCACTCTTAAGAGGTCACAAAATGCAGAGCAAATGTCACAGAGTCATTTTGTAGAAGACATTTATCCTGCTAGTGAACGGCCTTTCGTGTGGGACATCTGTATCTCTTACCTGTTGTTGGCCTCAGCTTACTTGTGAAGCAAAGAAGGTGATCACAACACAAATATTTCCAGCACGGGAAGGCCATGGTGATGTTTAATTTCATTAGATGTTTGAATCCTAGCAGTTCCCACTGAAACACAAAATACAAAGGCTGAAGGCTTTTGCCCAGTAAGACATTTAATTTTATTTAATGTAGATTTTTCCCAAGGAATACATCCATTCTATACCTCTTCATTTCTAAAACTACATGTCTTCTTTGCGCCTATGATTTAGTTCTTCCTTCAGCATACTTGTTGTTTCTAAGATTGTGTTTGTCGGAAGACTCACTCCCAGATGCAAAGGAGGTGGTCTAGTAAACCGCCAATGCCAAGTGAGCACCAGAGACGAAACTCCATTTCCTCCCACCAGCAAGGTGTGAGGTCCATAAGGAGAAGTAGAGAACAGCAAGAGGCCAGAGAGACACTGTGTGTAGGGGGAGGGGAAGTGGCCCTGGGCCATTGAAAAATGCATAAACAATTTCTTAATAAAAAAAAAAAAAGGAAAATGCAGCATCCATGGATGCCATTTGGCAAGCCCATAGCTTGGGCTCACAGCAGGGATAACTGTTCTTACTTTTCTCTCTGAAGAATGTTAAGTTAGAGGCAGCTGTGTTGCCAGAGATGCAAAAAGCACTTCAGCAGCCAATGCTGTGTGTGGTTGGCTTTCCAGGACTCAGAGAATCTCCTTGTAAGTTGTTTCAAATATGAATTTACAGACATCATGACCACAGGGCCCGTCCCATGGTTCTGGAAATAAGTGGAGTGGGATGAGAAAGAGGCATAAATAACCAGGAAATTGGCACATTTCATGGGTTAATATTTAGGGGGGTAAGCATGCCTTGTAGAAAGAATGGTTGGCACCTTGACAAGGCCCATCTCCAGTTAGCATTTCCATCTGCAAGTAAGTCATTTCTTAAAAAACTTTGGTTAACAATACTACATGTGTTTATACACCACATGGAATCTTTTAATATAGTACTAAGAATCTTTTATTTTATTGTTTTTTATTGAAAATAATGGTTTTTATATAATATATTCTGATCACTATTTCCCCTCCCTCACTTCTTCCCAGATCTTTCCTACCTCCTGACACTTCCAATTCCAAGCCTTCTTTCTCTCTTAAAAAAAACAGGCAAATAAAAAAGACAAATAAATCAGGCTAAAATAAAGTGAACAAACAAACAAAAAGAAACAAAGAAAGAGCACTAGAAATGCACACATACATATACACTCATGGACACAGACACACACACATCTTCACAGGAACACATACATCACACACACACATACATATACACTCATGGACACAGACACACACTCACATCTTCACAGGAACACATACATCACACACACACACATACATATACACTCATGGACACAGATACACACACATCTTCACAGGAACACATACATCACACACACACACACATACATATACACACATGGACACACACACATCTTCACAGGAACACATACATCACACACACACACATACATATACACTCATGGACACAGATACACACTCACATCTTCACAGGAACACATACATCACACACACACACACACATACATATACACTCATGGACACAGACACACACTCACATCTTCACAGGAACACATACATCACACACACACATACATATACACTCATGGACACAGATACACACTCACATCTTCACAGGAACACATACATCACACACACACATACATATACACTCATGGACACAGACACACACTCACATCTTCACAGGAACACATACATCACACACACACACATACATATACACTCATGGACACAGATACACACACATCTTCACAGGAACACATACATCTCACACACACACACATACATATACACACATGGACACACACACATCTTCACAGGAACACATACATCACACACACACACATACATATACACACATGGGACACAGATACACACACATCTTCACAGGAACACATACATCACACACACACATACATATACACTCATGGACACAGACACACACTCACATCTTCACAGGAACACATACATCACACACACACACACATACATATACACACATGGACACACACACATCTTCACAGGAACACATACATCACACACACACATACATATACACTCATGGACACAGATACACACTCACATCTTCACAGGAACACATACATCACACACACACATACATATACACTCATGGACACAGACACACACTCACATCTTCACAGGAACACATACATCACACACACACACACATACATATACACACATGGACACACACACATCTTCACAGGAACACATACATCACACACACACATACATATACACACATGGACACAGATACACACTCACATCTTCACAGGAACACATACATCACACACACACATACATATACACTCATGGACACAGATACACACTCACATCTTCACAGGAACACATACATCACACACACACACATACATATACACTCATGGACACAGATACACACACATCTTCACAGGAACACATACATCACACACACACACATACATACACACTCATGGACACAGATACACACTCACATCTTCACAGGAACATACATCACACACACACACATACATATACACACATGGACACAGACACACACACACACACACACATCTTCACAGGAACACATACATCATACACACACACATACAGATGCAGACACAAAACCCTTAAAAACACAAAATTGGAAACCATAATATACAAGTAAATGACCAGGAAGGTAAACAATGCCCCCTAAAATCAATATGAGACTAAAAAAAAAAAATCTTCAAAAATAGATTTTGGTACGCAGAATCTTAAAATGACATTGTCCTTTCCAGAATACTTCCAAGCAAATGTCACAAACACGTAAATTAAAAAAAAACAAAAACAAAACAAAAAACAAACAAAAAACCATTTTACTAGACTTTTTGCCCCAGCAACAGAGAAGTCGGTAGCAGTTCTGAAGCAGGATTCTTCTCGGATACACAAAGACTGTTAAGGGATGGCTGACACATCTGTGGCTTTTATTTTTCCAAATAATTCCCAATTCACTGGGAAATACTTTTCTCTCCTCAGATCTTTTCTCTGTCATTTGCTCCATGGGTTGACACAGTCTGTGTTTCTTCAACAAAAGCTCTTGGAGTCAGAAATGCTTTGCTCACTTGCTTTCCCTTTTCAGTCACATTTTTCCTCGTTTCCCGAAGCACAGTCTGGGCTCATGTGGCCCCCTGTGCTGGGACTCACAAGGAAAAGACAGATGTCCCTTCTTGTTCTTTCTCCTCAGACACCTCTAGCTTGTGTCATGTCGACAAGAACCTAGCAAGGGCAGAATCCAAGAGACATTGCTTCTTTTTAACAACAGTTGCATACTGTCCAAGCCAGTGAAAATGGTCCTCCAGTGGCCTGGACATTCAGCAGAGGACTGTTGCTTGTCCCTCATGAGTAACAAAGCAGTGCTGAGGCCCAGAGGAGACTGTTGCTTTTACACTTCTTCTTGTCTGAACTTCAATCCTAAGAACACCAGGGGGCAGCTGGCATCTGCTGGAAAGGGCCATTTGTCTCTTAATCTAATTTAACATCCCTTAACAGAAGCTAACCTTAACTTCATGTGAAGACCACAGACTTGTTCACTACAGTTGTTGAAGTAAATGTGTGAGTATGTACATGTGTGTTTGTGTGTGATTGAATGATTGTGAATGACTGCGCGTGCGTGCGTGTGTGTGTGTGTGTGTGTGTGTGTGTGTGTAGGTGAGTATATATAAGAGTTAGAGTGTATTTAAGAGTATGTGTATCAGAGTGTGAGAATATATGTGAGTGTGGCTGAGTGTATGTGTTCAACTGTGTATGAATGTGTTTGTGTGAGTCTATGTACAGAACTGTGTGAGTGTGTTCACATGTTTATTATAGACTATATACTATAATGTTTAACACTGGTTTTTGGCTTCAAATAAAAAACAGAAACAATAAGATGTGTATGTATAAGTGTGTTTATATAAGTATATGTGTGTGAATGTGTGGTTAGATGAGATTGATCAGTAGATAGATTATGGATAAGTGGATGGATGGATAGATGGGTGGTGGATGAGTGGATGGATGGGTAAATAGGTAGATGAATGTGTGGTTGGGTGGATGCATGGATGGATGGGTGGATAGAGAGACAGATAAATAGATTAAGTATAAGCACCAATCTCTCTCAATAAAAAGAAAGGTAGATGGGTACCTTATAAATAGAGGTAATATGAATGTATATATCTGTCAAAAAGAGAGATGGTACCTTTTCCTCTCTAAGTAAACTCAGTAGTCAACCCCCCCCCCAGTGTGATAGTTTGGATCTGAAATGTCACCCAAATGTCCATGTGAAGGTTTGATCCTCAGCTGTGGCCCCATAGGAAGATAACTAAAGGTTTAGGAGGCAGGGCTTCTTTGGAGGAGGTGGGTCCACTGAAGGTTTAAGAGGCAGGGCTTCATTGGAGAAGGTGGCCCACTGAAGGTTTAGAAGGTGGGGCTTCATTAGAAGAGGTGGGTCACTGAAGGTTTAGGAGGCGGGGCTTCATTGGAAGAGTTGGATTACTGAAGGTTTAGGAGATGGGGTTTCATTGGAGAGGTGGTCCACTGAAGATTTAGGAGTGGGCTGGAGAGATGGCTCAGAGGTTAAGAGCACTGGCTGTTCTTCCAAAGGTCCTGAGTTCAATTCCCAGCAACCACATGGTGGCTCACAACCATCTGTAATGAGATCTGGTGCCCTCTTCTGGCCTGCAGGCATACATGCAGGCAGAACACTGTAGAAGAGTTGGGTGCACAGATGGTTTCTTTTTCCTTGTCACCAGGAAGTAAGCCCTGCCATGAGCTTTTACCAGGACATACAATCTCACTGAAGGTATAAAAGGCACCAGATTAAACTATCATGAACCAAAAGCCCTAAAACTGAGCCCCAGAATACCTGCTCATCCTTTACATTCCCTTCCTCTCATATTTTTACCATGGCTATTAACAACGATTAACACCTGAAAAGACAGTGCTTTTTCTTCTCAATGCCCAATACTCTATTCTCTTCAGTTTTCTAGAGGAGCCAGTTGGCATGGATTTTGCTTTGGGATCTTACCCGTGGTCCTTTGCAAGCTTTCTCTTACAATATACGTGCTAAGTATAAGACCAAAACAACTCAGAGCTTATTCTCCTGATTTCAAATAGGCCAGGAAGCCTTTGCAACACTTAGTGATCAATGATTAAAGCTAATAAAATGGATTTTCATGGATTACAGCATGATCTTGTGGGGAAAAATAAAGTCAATAAGCTAAAATTTCTTACAAGAAATGGATTCATTAAAATCCTGCATTAAACACACACACACACCTTTTGATCACTCAGTCTTTGCTCTTCCCTTTCTTGCCAGGCTACATGGTTCCTTGAATCTTTTTATAACAAATGAGAGAGAATGGACAAGTCCAAGAGTCAAAAATATGCTCAGATTTTATAGACCTTCAACCCATCCCCATTCAATGTGAAGAACAAGTTACGGTTGGCTTGCCTTTGTCCTGTTCTCAGCTGTTAGTGTTCTCAGTCAGCATTTCAAAGATGGGCATAGTCAATGTCCAGGCAGGTGCTCTGCCTGATCTGATGATACCTGCTCCTATAGGAGGCTGATGCCAGGGCTGGTGTGTCTGTCACCGAGCTGTGTACGCTGCAGGAGCTGAAGGAAACCCCTCCCACCACAACAATCACAGGACATGCACATACACAATACTGTGGGTCTATGGCTTCACTTGGACCTAGTCCCATAACTCCTTGCATAAAGGTGTTTATGGAGGTACTTGTCCTTAAACAAAAGAATAAATATGCTAGAGAGTTCAACATAAACCTTAAGGGTCCCTACATAAAAAAAAAAGGAAGCTTCAGGTAGAAGCTGAACATGGTTCCTACTCTCCTTGGCCCCCAGGAGGCAGAAGCAGAGAAATTACCATAAGGTAGGTCAAAGCCAGCCTGAGCTATACAGCGAGACCCTGTATTAAGCAAACCAAAATGATGATGATGATGATGATGATGATGATGATGATGATAATAATACCTTCAGAAAGGGTTTATTCAAGTGTTTGTCATTGTCTTGAGGTAATCTTTTAACAAAAGAAAGGCATTTGTCAGTAAGTAGCAGAACTTACATGGGAAACTTTTCTTAAGACTTATCAATATTCCTTTTTCCTATAGAAAGTTCGAGACAAGAAACAAGACGATGGGAGATTTGGGCTTCCATAGAGAATGTTCTAGATGCACCATGGCCTTTATTATTTTTGTTCAGCTTTGCACATGAGACTTCTAAGGTTTCCTCTCTGTCCTCTTTGCAGTCTAGCATCTCTGACACTGGAATGACCTTTCTTCCAAACACCTGCTCAAGTCACTCCAGATATCAGTGTGCCCACCTCCCTGCCTGCTTTCCTGGCATTTCCCACACTGTGACCTTTCTTTTCTCCATACTGTCACACACACAGTGTCTAAAATTACTAAAAATTTTTCACTTACCTGTGTGTACTCTCTACCTTATTATGCTATAGATCACATATGACTTGATATCCGATCTTGGGATGATTTTTTGATCTATGGCCAATAAAGAATAGTTAAGTCCAGCTCAAAATAACTTCTGGAACTTGGAATGCAGCTCAGTGATAGAGCAGCTGTTGAGGATGTGTAAGACCCTGGATTCCATCTGACTGCTGCAAACAAACAAAAATCCTGCACTTTGTACCAAGTGTTTATATTAGTGTCATAGATCAGTGGTTCTCAACCTTGCGGGGGGGGTTCAAAAACCCATTCACAAGGATTTCCTAAGAGACTATCAGAAAGCACAGATGTTTACATTACAATTCATAACAGTAGCAAAATTAGTTATGAAGTAGCAACGAAAACGATTTTATGGTTGGGGATGACAACATGAGGAACTGTATTAAAGGGTCACACCATTAGGGAAGTTGAGAACCACTAGTTATAGTTGGTTTTAAAAACTTACTTTCCTTCTGACTGTGTTTTCTAAATGGGAACAGGGAGTGGCAATCATATCTTCAGTGTCTGGATCATTGTTTTAGTGTGCTCTTACTTAAACTGTGTTTAGCAAGCAGAAAAGATAGAGTAGCACACAAGTAACTTCCGTCATGATTTCGATGACATCTCTGTACTTACAGACTCAATATGATGATAACATTTTTGTTTAAAATGTAGGCCATAGAAGAAATGTCAAGAAATGGGTGGCAGAGTTGATTGAAAGTGTTACTGTTGGTAGCCGGATCTCAACCTGCACTTAGCTGGGTATTCAGCAGGATTAGTTCTTGTATCTATCTACACAGGCACTTGGATTTCTATTCAGTAATAGAAGCAACTGGATCCAGGGCAGAGATTACCTGTAAGACTGAGTTGGCAGGTGTACTCCACTAGAAAGCCTATTTGAAAGACAAATACAACTATAGATTACAGAGCCTGAATCCATAATAATGTGTCTTAAACAGAACACTGAGATAACTAACACACGTAAGTGTCCCCTCCCTCTAGAGCAATCTCGATGGTATTCCCATCTTCCTCTGAGACACCGATTTCTGTTTGGCAAAACAGAATTCATAGTAATTTCCAGAGGCAGGTTCAATTAAAATTTTAGTAGATAAATTGTTCTATAATTTATGTAAACAATGCTTCTAATGTTTGGACAATCAGATGGCACCTGGAATAACTCATGAAGCCCCCTGCTTGGTATGCAGAAATTGAAAGTAGGCATGTTTAATTAAAACTAAGAATACTGTTTCATTTCCTCATCTTCAGTCTCCAAAATCTCTGATAAGAACTGTCCTTAGCATGAAAAAAAAAAAAAAATCCTAAGCGTCACAATACAACATCATGGCAATGAGTGCTTAATACTCACTGCACCCGGGGCTGGAACTTGTTCAACCAGCAACAGACTTCTCTATGCAAAGGAAAACCCTGAATTGTTGTCTCCTTCTAAAAGTAACCAACTTACGGATAGTGGAGGAGAGCTGTGGTACAAACTTACTGGAAGTGTGGACTAGCTAGGGCACAAATTTACCGGACGTGTAGAACAGCTGTGGGGCAAACTTCCCGGAAGTGTGGAGTAGCTGTGGCGCAACTTTACCGGAAGTGTAGTATAGCTGTAGTGTGAGCCTGTTGTCTCAGATCTGCAATTCTTTCTCTTGATTAAAGACTCTCTAGGACACTGAAACGTCCTACTCTGGGGGTCTAGTTCGGTGCTATGATAGAGTGCTTGCCCACCGTGAGCCAGGCTCATCAAAACTATCATTGATGAAGTTCTCTGGCACTGAAACGGCTTGTTCTTATCACATATACACTTGGTATTAGAACCCCCGACACTCTAAGGGATCTGCTTCTAGACAGAATGGACCCCTCACTTTGACAAGCTCACGCTCCAGTGGGAAAAGCAGATGCATTAAATTGATAGTGACATCAACAGATGAGCAGAGCCAAACAATCAAGGAAATCTGAATATATATCTGCTGGTGATGAGGAATTTCATGATCTTGTGACAGCATAATGGTGATGTAAAAACGCTGATTTATTGAAAGTATGCAATAGAGTCATTCCTTTCATTGCCGAAACAAATCACCGCAAACTCAGTGATTTAAAACAACAAAGATTTATTCTCTTGAAGTTAAGAGTCAGACATCTGAAGTGGATCTTCGGAGAACAAAATCAAGACAACGGCTTTGCCTCTAGTGCAGGTTGCTGAGGCCTAGGCAGGGTTGGGCAACTCCTTCCAACCTCCTTTCCCACTCTCCCAGTGCCCAGCTCTGATATTCCTCTTTCTGCTCCCTCTTATCAAGGATCCTCATGATCACAGTGACCACCCCCATCCCACCCCCCTCCCACCAGCCGCCAGCTGGATAATCTAGGACAGCTGTTTCTCAACCCATAGACTACTTAAGACCATCAAAAATACCAGATATTTACATTACAAGTCATAACAGTCGCAAAATTACACTTACAGAGTAGCAATGAAAATAATTTTATGGTGGGGGCTCACCCCAACATGAGGAACTGTATTAAAGGGTGGCAGCATTAGGAATGTTGAGAACACTGCTCTGGGAGGATCCTTCATCTCAAACAGTTTGCTTTCATCACACCGGAACAGGCACAGTTCCTTTTGTTAAGCCAGATCCCTCCTTCACAGGTGCCCCAGCCTAAAGAGGGTGGCTGGGAAAGGCATTTCTTGAGCGAGAAAAATGGAAGAAGCACTTGTTGGAGTTAATGTTTGTCCAAGCTCCTGTTACCTTCGAGGGTTTTTCCAGGATCATCCATGTTTGAATGCAATCCAATGGACGAAATCCGGAGAAGCCTTGCTTGATGGCAACCTGTCTTGAAACCTTTACACTGTACTTAAGAGAGCAAAAACATGATTGGGAAACAGCTGGTAGGGAAGATATTGCTTCTAAAGTCACAGCAGTCTAGGCAGCTGGAGACACTTGGGCTTTATTTATTCCTCCATAGGTTTGGAGATCTGTGAAACCCAGCTTCACTCTTGCATTCTTGCAGAGACTGTATGGGTCCACTGGGTGGCGCCCTGCTGCCTCCTTCAGCTCCTCTTTCGCCTGGCAAATGATCTGCACACTCAAGATAGTCTCCCTGGCTGGTTGGACTCTCTGGCAAGGGCACAAACCTCGTGATTTTTCACAGGAAATGAAGAGTATTTCTTTTATAAGACAATGAAATTATCCTATCTCTCCCCTCGCTCCTCTAAATACCGTTAAAGCAATATTAAAAAACAAAGAGGATCCATCCATCACCTCGAGGATTATCCATTTCAGACAGCAGATGGCACTGCACTATTAGCAATAGGCTAGCATCCCTAGACCACCGTGTGGGTCCTTGAATCCTGGGAGGTTGGTAGAGCTAGCTAGGTACTGCACAATGTCAGCCTGGCAGTCTTTTAATCAAACAGCCGAAAAATATGCTTCTTGCTCCCAGTGAACACGCATACACAATGAAGAAAAGAGAAATGTCTCGACCTTGTCTTCAAATTTCATCTTGCCCTTCCCTACTTGATTAAAATCACATTTCTGAGAGAAAAACCTACTGAAAAGAAAGGAAACAAAATACAGCTAAAATACATTCCTTTTTTAAAACTGAAATAAATTCTTCTCTCATACAATACATCCTAACAACTGTTTCCTCTCCCTCCACTCCTCCCAGCCTCCTCCTGCCTGGATCCACTCCAGCACTGTCTCCCTTCAGAAAAATGCAGGGCACCAAGAGACAACAACCAAACACGACAAAACAAAACGCATAAGACAAAGCAAAAGCCCTCACACCAAGGCTGGACAAAACAACCCACCAGGAGGAAAAGAGTCCCAAGAGCAGGCAAAAGAGCCAAAGACACACCTGCTCCAAGGTAGGAGTCCCACAGAAATACCAAGCTAACAGCCACTTCATATATGCAGAGGACCTAGTGCAGGCCCAGGCGGGCATGGAGCTTACTGCTTCAGTCTCTATGAGGCCATATGAGCCTTGCTTTGTTGATTCAGTGGGCCGTGTTTTCCTGGTGTCCTCTATCCCCACTGACTCCCACAGTCCTTCCTGCTCCTCTTCTGAGAGATTCTCTAAGCTTGAGCGGAGAGACCCAATGGAGACATACAATGCAGAGTCTCTGCACATAATGTGAGTCTGTGTGTCCGCATCTGCTCCCCTCTGCTGCCAGAGGAAGCCTCTCTGATGACAAGGCACCAAGCTATGAGTATAGCAGAATATCATTAGGAATCATTTCACTGATTTTTTTTTTTTTTTTAGGCCAGTCATGTTTGGTTCTTTTCTAGGTCTCTGAGCTATCTAGTCTCAGGTTCCTGGCCATCCAGACAGGGCATGGGCCTCTTGAGTCATGGGCCTCAAGTTAAATAAGGACATTCGTTGGCCACACCCACAAGTTCTGCGCTACCCTTGCCCCAGCCCATGCTGCAGGCAGGAACGATTGTAGGTCAAAGGTTTTGTGGCTGGGTTGGCATCCATGTTTCTCTTTCAGTAGCCTGTAGACCACCTTCCTTCCCACCCCGAAGAAAGTGGGTGAAAGCTCCATGCAGGTACCAGTTCAACCTCCTTGCCTCCAATGAGCTGTGTGCATGTTGTCCTTGGCAATGGGGCCCTAACGCCAATTTGCAAAGAGCAACCCTCTGTCTTAGCATCAGCCTGGGTTGCTTGGGGTTATGTCCAAGGGACACCCCCCCTCTTGGCCAGCAATTCAACGGAATGCAACTTAATTCCACTACTGAGCACCTTCCCTGGCTACAAAAAAAAAAAAAAAAAAAAAAAAAAAAAAAATGGCCAGTTCAGACTTCATATCCCCCATTACTAGGAGTCATCACTAGGGTCACACTCACAGAATCCAGGCAGTTTCCACTGCACTGTTTCTACATCAACCTCCCCCGAAATGTCCCCTAATTCCAGCTGTCTCTCCCTGCACTCCCCTCCCACACCTGATCCTTCTGGCTCCCTTCTCCATCTATCCCAGTCCATCTGCAAAATCTATTCTATTTCTCCTTCCTTGGAAGATCTATGCATCTCCCTACTCCAACCTCCGAGCCATTCTCTTTACCTAACCTCCTTGGGTCTACATATATTGTAGCTTGGTTATCATTTACTTAATAGCTAAGGTCCACTTATATGTTAATATATACTATATTTGTCTTTCTGGATCTGGGTTATCTCACTCAGGGGATTTTTTTTCCTACTTCCATCCATTTGCCTGAAAATTTCATGATATCATTTTTTAAAAATCAACTGAGTAATAAATACTCCATTGTGTAGATGTACCACATTTTCTTTATCCATTCTTTGGTCAAGGGACATCTAGGTTGTTCCAGTTTCTGGCTATTAAGACCAATGCTGCTATGAACATAGTTGAGTAAGTGTCTCTGTGGCAGGATGGATCGTGCTTTGGGTATATGCTCAAGAGTGGGATAGTTGAGTCTTGAGGTAGATTGATTCCCAATTTTCTAAGGAACCCCCATATTGATTTCCACAGTGTCTGTACAAGTTTGCACTTGCACTAGCAATGGAGGAATGCTTCTTTTGCTACACAGCCTCCACAGCATGAGCTGTAACTTGGAGCTAAAACCCATTTCAAAGGAGGAAATCTTCCAAAGGCAAAATGAACAGCTCAACTGCACCTCTAAGGAGGGCTGAATCAGACAGATGACCTGGCACATGGGACCACAGGGGTCCTCAAGGTAACAAGCTGGGTTGTCTTTCTAGTCCTCATCCTCACACTGACTCTCTAGGTCTTAATTTACTTTTATGTAAATATTGAAGCATCAGAATAGGTTGGTTAATACATTTTTGTCAGGGTAAATTTTTCTTCCTTTTAAAAATCGTGTTTAGATGCTCAGCCCAGTTGAAGAAAATACTTGAGAGTAAGGAAGCCCTCCGCTCTCCTCAAGATCTTCCTCCCTCTCTACCTGATCTACCCCACAAACACACACACCTTTGGTTCATTCTCTCTCTCTCTCCTCTTGATCCCCTCCACTTATCTTCCTCCCTCTGTCTCCTAGGGGCTTGGGCATCCTCAGGCTTCTCTTTGAAGATGACCAGGTTGTTTTGTCAGGATAGCAGAATTCTAAGTAGCTACAGTGAAGTGCCTCCTCTGGTTCACAATGTCAGGAATGAGAAGGCTGCTGATGAGATCGCTAGGTCTCCTGCACTTGAACACCAAAGACAGGCTTTTAGCAACAAAAGCCACAAAGTCAAAGGTGGTACCACTTCCCCCCGCCAAGTCTATAGGACCAAGAGATCTGGAAACTGTTCACCCTTACACAGCTGTCAACAGTAGTGGGAATAAGCAGCTTACACCAAAAGATTGTGGGCAGTGACTCAGACTTTGGGATTCAATTTTCTGACTTGACTTCCTACCTTGGTCACTTTGGACAAACAATTCTCTTTCTTATACTGTACTTTTGAGAAGCTGCAGCTACTTTGCAGGAATGCTAAGCTGTCATAGGGCCAATAAAATCAGTGTATAGACACCAAATACATGTAGATAGGCTCACAGGATTCAAGCAAGGTTATCCTGGACCCTTGGTTCCCTCATGTCTCTTCCCAATCCATTTGATACCACAGACTCACAGACTGGAATTCTTGAACACATATGCCAGATGTCATCACCCCACTTTCAAACCCTTCAGCAATTCCTTCTCGCACTTGAAAGAAAACCCACATTCCTGACAATGATCTCCAAACCCTACAGATATTCCTTGTCCTCTGTTCCTCTTAATTGACACCAGTTGACCACCCTCTAGCCAACCTTGCCCACCTGGCAGGCCTTGGAACAGCCAGAACCTCTCTGCTTACTCCTTCCTTTCCCAGAACAAACCTGCCTTCCTGAGAGTCTGTGCTGGAACACCCTTTCCCAGATGGGTCTTTTCTGCTGATCCAGTTGCAAGTGTCAAGAGAACATCATGCTTCATTTTGTAACACCAAGGCTGGAAAATTTTGACCCTGGGCCCAAACCTTTGTAAATCTGTACCAAGTATCAGAACACAGCCTGTCTTACTCATTTGCCTGTTGTCAAAGATGTAGTTAAACAGCACAAAACCGAAAAAGTACCTTACCTTCTATAGAAGAGGATTGTTGATCACTGGTGTAGCAAATAGTCACACCTATTTGTTTTATAAAATTAGTCACCTCAGCAAGGATTTACCTACCTGTTTATTTGTTCCTTGACTCTGCTTTCTTTCCTTCTCCTCAGGCTATTGAGTCTGGCGCCGTGCTTAGAACAATTTCTAAATCTCTTTGCATTATGAATTGCATTCTTTGAAGAAAGAATACTTACTGGAGAGAAGCGGGAGCATCCAAGTGACAGCATGTGACAATTGACGTGGGAAGGGAGCCAAGGAATTCAGAGCCTGAAGGTCAGTGCCTCTGGGAGTATGTTTTACCTCAAGTGCCAGGGAGAGTTACTGCAGGCTTTCAAAGAGAAGCAATTCCATCAGTTATATATATCTTGGAGACCAACACTTGTTAAAAATTATTTTAAAAGTAATAAATTTTATTTTATGTATTTGGATAGTTTGCTCTTCACATACATCCATGCACCACTTTTGTGCCCAGTGCTCACAGAGGCCATAAGAGGGTGTCTGATCTCCTGGAACTGGGGTTACAGATGGTTGTGAGTCCACCCTATGGGTGCTTGGAATTGAACCCAGAACTCCTGGAAGAGCAGCCAGTGCTTTTCCCGTCTGAACCATCTTTCCAGCCCCTAAGAAACCAATACTTTTTAAATTGAGGTACATTACACACACACACACACACACACACACACACACACACACACACACACACACACACGGGAGAGGGCTGTTACATACTAGCTTTGAAGTCTCTCTGAGTGGCATAAGGGGGGAAATCCAATTTTATGCACACATGCTTGAAGTAAATCAGAGCTCAAAATGGCCAGCGAATCGATGAGCAAAGCGCAGCTGGAAGGGAAGTGGAAACTGAGGAAACTGAATAGCCTTGCTGGAGACATCGTGTCCTTCCACAGTCTGTGGGCATGCCAGGCCCTGTGCCTCATGGGAGGGGCATGCTCTACCATGTGTTTGCAACTGCACACGGGGGTATCAGCTCTAGACTCAAGTCAGGCCTTTTGCTCTTTTCTCAGCTTTACTGAGCCCACTCCCCGGGTGCTACCCAAGAGTCAGCCAGGAGTCAGCCAGGTGTACTGGAGGTGCTTTCAATGTTATTTATAAATATGTTTTTTAAATTAAAAAATGTATTAATTATCAGGAGTAGTTAACCAACATAATAGGGACTCCACAGTTGTTTTTTTGTTTGTTTTGTTTTTGTTTTTTCTTTTGTCTTTGTTGTTTTATGTGCTTTTAATTGATTACAGTTTGGAGGACTTCTTTGGGGTTTTTTGTTTGTTTGTTGTTTGGTATGTTTTATTTTGTGTTTGGGTGTTATTTTCTTTTTTTGCTTTTTGGGGGTTTGTTGTATTGTTTATTTTGGCTTTGGTTTTGGGTTTTTTTATTAAAAAAGAATTTAAAGAAGAGGATCTAGAAAGACTTGGGGCAGGAGGAATATGATCAAAATATATTTCAATTTAAAAATTGTTTTAAATAACAAAATATATAATAATGAAGAAAAATACGGTTTTGGTGGTGATGGAGACTTGAGCGTAGGGGGCTTGGCAGATTCCAGGCAAGCACCATGCCACCCAACTACAGCATCCCCTTTTAATTGTTATTTTGAGATAAGGTCAGACTGGTTTCAAAGTCATTACAGAGCCCAGGCTGGCCTCAAATTTGCTGTCCTGCTTCCTCAGTCTCCCCAGTAGCTGGAATTACAACTGTATGCCACCATCCCTAGCTTTGGTTTTGATGGTTAATATAGTAATTATATATGCAAACTTTTAGGAAATAGACACTGAAGTATTCATGAAGAAATTAGCAGTAGGCAGAAGCTTACAGCCTACTCACAAATGACAGGGGGAAAATGTGGGACTCTAAGACATTGTCACATAATTAGAAACACACACACACACACACACACACACACACACACACACACACACACACACATTTAGTTCCTGGTTGAGGTCTCTAAAATTCTCATACACTGTCCGGGGTAACAGCAGTCTAGGAGCATCTTTTGTAAGAACGTTTGGCATTAGTTTTCATTCCCTGGCATAAGACCTTCTAGGGCTCTGGAAGCTCTGCAGTGGGAAATAGAGACTCTTCTCATATGCTAATGAGCTGACTGGATGCTTACTGCCTCCAGGTAGCTTCTGGCCATGGGCTGGTTGCCAGGTGAACCAATCATGGCATCTGAAGGTTGGAATCTTCAGCTCTGCCCACAACCCCAACTTCTGAGACGGGAAAGGGGCTGGAGATTAATTAATTCAGGGGTCAATGACCAGTCAATTCATCATGCCTATTTAACAGAACCTTCTTAAAATTCCCAAAAGAAGGGGTGTGGGGGTATTTCTAGGCTCTTAAACACATGTAGGTGTTGGAAGGGTGGCGTAAAGAGGAAGGGCATAGAAGAGCCATGTGCTTTGTCATGTTTCGCCCTACATAATTCTTCATCAGACTGTTTATCTTTCTGCTTTACAATACAATGATGAATGTAAGTAGAACGTTTCCTGAATTCTGTGAACTCAGAGCAAATTAATGCACCTGAGGAAGGGGTCATGGAACCCTAATTAATTCTAGTAGGACAGAAAGGTAGCAAGAGACTTGAAACTTGCACCTGGCATGTGAAACTGGGACAGTCTTCAGGGACCGAGATCATGATGGAGTTGAACCATGAATCACCCAGCTGATATCTGCAGGGAACTGCAGAATTCTTTGGTGAGGAAACCCATGCTTTGGGGGTCAGACATGTCAACCCATACAGCAAAAGAGGTTTTTCCTTTGTAGCCTCTGTTTATCCGTCATCTGCAGAGAATAAAGTAAAACCTTGAATAAAAAAAAAAAAAAAAACAAACAAATGTGATCAGATTCTGGGAATTGGAGTTAAAGGCCTACAGAAAACAACTTGTATATAAAATAAAATTATGTAAATGATTATGTTAACATATCAAGTGAGAATATATATTTGGTATGGACACTGAAAAGATACTATAATTTTGTACCCAAACTTTAACATTATTTCATGGTATACGGTAGGTAAATAACATTTACTTTGCAGGATTAAGCATGCTAAAATATTAGAAAGGATTGACATGCACACAGGCAAACAGAAATAAACTCAAGAAATGTATGACCAGTATTTATGCTTGAACTTTGTTTCCTGTTATCAGTTATTCTCTTATTTCAATGTTTCTATCTTTCTGTGATTCTATAATCAGCAACTACTACTTTTAATATTTAGTCCTAGGGCTTCTTCTCTTCTCTAGCCACAGAAAAGAAAGAAGGGAGCCGGGCAGTGGTGGCGCACGCCTTTAATCCCAGCACTCGGGAGGCAGAGCCAGGTGGATCTCTGTGAGTTCGAGGCCAGCCTGGACTACCAAGTGAGTTCCAGGAAAGGTGCAAAGCTACACAGTGAAACTCTGTCTCGAAAAACCAAAACAAAAACAAAAGAAAAAAAAAAGAAAGAAAAGAAAAGAAAAAAGGGGGACAAAAGGGATGAGGGGAGAGGCCAGGAAGACAGAAACAAGAGGGGTAGGAAGAAAGAGAAAGGGAGAGGGCAAGGGGGAGAGAGGGAGGGAAGGAGGGAGGGAGGGAGAGAGAGAGAGAGAGAGAGAGAGAGAGAGAGAGAGAGAGAGAGAGAGAGACTGGAGTTCCTGTGGAAGCTGTTGACTGAGGCTGGACAGGAAAACTCTGGGGGTCATACAGTATAATCTGATGTAAACTCTGGCCTCCAGGCCTGTCACAATCCATGTCTCAAAGGCAATGTCACTGTTCTACTTTCTTGTTAAAGGGTCACGGAGATACAGGGTGGTGACTAGTCTCTAGTTCTGTTTATCCCACTACATGAAAACAACCTTGACTCCAAGAACCCAAAGTGGCATGGCACACCTAAACAAAACCAGAATGATTTCACTGCCAAATGGAGCACAACACAGTAGTGTAAAGGTGAAGAATGGTTGCAGACATGATGCTAGGTAGGTTACAAATGAGTCTGTGCAGATCACCACAATGGTTCAGCCAAGGGGATGGTGTTAATACAATACCCGGAGTACCATGGGCCTCATAGTGTCCTGGCCTGGAGAGACCTTCTCTGCTGAGAAACACCGAGGAGCTGGAATAAAACCTTTTCTCCATTATCCTCTCTTCCTGGAAGTTATTCAAAGACATATGAAGAAGTTCCTTCCTCCACGCCTTGTCTCTAACTCCTGTAGATAGATTTACACCCTACACCTGGTGCTGCTAAACACATTAAAGGGCTTTGTGTTGCCATTAACAAGGCCCACATGTCCATGTGGGAGTCAGTGTGGGTGAGAGAACTTCATTTGATTTAATTACCTAGTAGAAAGCGAAAGCTCCAAGTACCTGGTCCTAAGGGATCTTCATAATGTATGGTTCAGAAATGTCTGGACACACTCACCGCTGAGCTCACCAAACAGTGCCACTCCGTGACACCTGATTGGAGGATGTTTTATAGACTGTGTGGGTGGGTGTGGGGGAATCATTGCATTGCTGCTTTCATTTCACGAACGAACTCATTTGTTGGCTCTTCGGAGTCATGCTTTCAAGAGCACATGCCTCATAAAACTTATTTTTGCTGTCATGGCTCACAGGCAAAGTCAGGATCCAACCAACACCTCTTTAGCATCAGTGAAGCCAAGTACTTAGGGAAATAACAATTTACTCTTGAGTTAATTAGTTGTAGCTGGAAATACTCCATTTTAAAAACCAAATCTACAGCAAGCCTGGAAAGCTTGTGTTTCTGAGTCAGACCTTAGGGTGTTGGGAAAACTCCAGGGCACTGGGCTCTCTTTGTCCCTCTCTCCAATTACAGGTCAACTCAAGGTCATTCTGTGGCCTGAGCAAATTCCTCACCCCTGAGAGTCTGCTCTCAACAACTATGAGATAGGATTAACACCAATTCCATTCTAGAGTGTTTTTTTTTTTATTATTAAGAATAGAAACAGTGCACAGAAGAATACCAAGTAGTGCTTAACAATGGTGTCATTACCTTGTGTGAGCATGGCTTGTCCTTTTATAAATTTGAGAAAAGTTTCTAAAACAATTTCAATCCAATTGAGAAAAAGAATTAGAAGGAAGGAAGGAAGGAAGGAAGGAAGGAAGGAAGGAAGGAAGGAAGGAAAGAAGGAAAGAAGGAAAGAAGGAAAGAAGGAAAGAAGGAAGGGAAGGAAAAGAAGGAAGGAAGCTAGAGTGGAGAGATAAAGGAAGAGAGGGGAGGGGGAGAGACAGAGAGAGAGAGAGAGAGAGAGAGAGAGAGAGAGAGAGAAAGAGAGAGAGAGAGAGAGAGAGTAAGTGTTCTCTAGAGGCCAGGAAAGTTAGTAGTGTAGCCTCAGGCTAATCTCAAAGGAGAAAGTTAACCATGTGTGTTCCTATCTCAGTCTGAAGGCCCCAAGTCCAAGAACCATGGTCTACAACGCAGGAAAGTACAGATATCGCTGCTAGAGAGCAGAAAAATACTTGCCACTCTTCTCCCATTGTGTTCTATTCAGACTCTCAACAGCTTGGGTCCTGTTCACCTGAATTGGTGAAGGCCATCTTCTTCGCTAAGCCTTCACATTCACATGTTGGTTTCTTCCATAAACATCTATGGATACAACCATAAAAGACACTTTCTCAACTATCTGTGAATCCCTTATCTCAGTGACTCACGCAGTTCATCCCTTGACACTGAAAAATTCCACCCCAAATTCTCTTCAGGAAACCCTTACCTGCTGCGTCTGAGTGAAAGCACTCCCCGGAGGGACCCTGATATTTTTACATTTTATTAAAAGGAATGTGTGGCCGTTTGGTACTACTGGCTCTTGATTTTGGCTCACAGCACTGCATTTTCATCTTCTTCCCTGGAAAACGTGGGGATTCTTTTTCCATTGTTCTGGTTTTAAACAATTCCAGGGCACAGCCAATCATGAGGGACTGGTGAGCCTCCAGCGTTGTATAGTATGTTGTACGTGCTCACCACTCCATGCTACAGTCCATCACTGAGGAAGAGACAGACATAGCAGCAAGAGGTGAAGCAGCTAGCCCCATCACATCCACCACCCACCACGAAGAGAAATGCACTTGAATGCATGTTCACTAGCTTGCTTGCTTGCGCTTGCCTCAATGGCCCTGCCCCTGTGCAGTTCACAATCCAGCCCCCAAATGGTGCTGCCCACATTAAGAATGACTTTTTTTTTAAACCTAAATTAGCCCAACTAAAAATAAACAAACACAGGCATTCCCAGGGGTCAATCCAATCCAGATGATTCCTCACTGAGACTCTCTTCCCAGGTGATTCTAGGTCTTGTTAAGCTAACAAAGCTACCACTCATGGCTTCCTCCTGAAAGGGACTGAAACAAGAAAGCTATTTTTTTTCTAACAGGCAAAATCTCAGCAAATGCCAGTATAGAATGAAAATGAAGAGTATGGATTTGAAGGCCAGTAGTTGAGTCCCAGCTCTGCTCATTATAAGATATTCATCTCTGAAATAATACTGTCATGTAGGTTGTTAAGTATATAAGTGAGCAGACATTTCAAAAGCATTTACAAGAGTGCCTTGTACATAGAAAGTGCTAGATTCAAATATGTGTTAGTATGTTGGGTATTTTCTTAGCATTGTGACCAGATTACCTGTCAAGAAGCAACTTTGGGGACAAAGGACTGATTTTGACTCATGTTTGAAGACATACAGTTCCTCATGGCAGGAAAGATATGGTTAACAGTAGCAGTAGGTAGCTGATCAAATTTCTTTTGTTTGTTTAGCAGAAGCTGAAAGAAAATAATGGCACAGTCCAGGACTTCTCACTTTCTCCATTTTTTTCAGTCTTAGTCCCCAGTCACTGGGATGATGCTTCCCATGTTCAGAAAGAGCCCAGAGATGTGTCTCTGAGCTGATAGTAAGTCCAGACAAGTAGAAATTTATTAACGATCATAAGCACACCCCTAGGCAATTTGACACAGAAACACATAAGTTTTTAAACCATAGCATTCTATCACTGATCATCAAAATCTCAGAGCCATTTTATAATGCAAAAATATACTCAGTTAATCTCCAATAGTCTTAACAGTTCCAACAATACTCAAAAGTCTAGCCAAGTATTCTCTGAGACTCAAGATGGTATCCTAATTGTGAGATCCTGTAAGTTTTTTGGGCTTACATACATCTAACATACAATGGGGCAGATTAAACAATCACATTCCAAAAGGAAAAAATGGAGACATAGGAAAAAATAGTGCCCAAACTAGAATTAAATCCAGAAGGGCAAATGTCAAATCTTGTAGCTCCACATCTGGCATTTGGATTCTTCATAACATCTTGGGAAACTCCACCCATCCAGCTATGTTGTCTGTAAGGCATATGGCCTCTCGCTTAGACCAGCTCTACTCCATAGATATAACTTTCCTTGACAAATGTCCCATGATTTTTGTACTCAAATATTCTGGGCTCTTTGTTGCAATGTATTACCTCCAAAACTTATAGCAATGGACTCTTGGTACTCTCTCGCAAGAAATCTGACCCTACCACACACTGCTTTGCCTCAGAGGCCTTCTGAAACCATGATTCAAACCTCTATTAACCCATCAATTGCATTTTGCATGTCTGAGAAACCAGAAACATGTGGATACCATCATGTGTTGCCAGATAAAGATGCAACCTGGCCCTCTTGGGCCATAGCTATAGTGGCCATCTGGGTGTCTTCTCTGGTGAATTTTGGGAAAGGATTTTTTTTAACAGTTATCAGTTTTCTATTAGGATACTCTGAAAACTATCTTTTCTGAAGCTTTTCTTTTACATAAATTTGCATAGTTATACTCTTAGAGATCTTGGTAGGGTCTTGCTCTCAAAGCACTTTTCCTATTGTTCCAGGGCAAAGTCCACATTTTCCTTTTAATGGTGTTAGCTTTTTAACAATTATAGGTTCTTTATATGCATCTTGCAAGCAGTGTTAAACTCTCTTACTGTCCTTTCTTTATCACAATGCACATCTTTTAAATCTTTCTGTTCTACTAGGCACCCTTACACACACACACACACACACACACACACACACACACACACACGCACACGCACATGCGTGCGCGCGCGCACACACACACACACAAGTACATACACAAGTAAATACACGCACACGTACACCCACGTGCACAGTAAACCTAGCTAAAAACACCAAGCCATAACCAGGCCACAGCCTGAATTAAATGGTGTCTTAACATTTCCTCCATCAAACAAATCAGTCAGCTTTTGAATTCAGCCGCACCTGAGTTCTCGAGACAGAGGCAGATTATTTGCCCAAATGCAACATGAATAGCCTTGAATAAAGTTTTTGGCCGAGTCCTTGTTTTTCTTTGAAACTTTATCAGTGTAATCTTTCTGTATGTGACTCTATCAGGATTCTGGCTTCTCAACTCCCACCAGAATGTGCTCCTAAGCTCTGCTTTTTAGTACTCTAGGGCTTTGCTCTAAACCTTTCCATATTCCTCTCGCCAATCAATTTTAAAGGCATGGCCAAGACTATTTCAGCCAATGGTTTCTTCTTAGAACTGGTTTTCTATATTAGTTATTATTCTAACTTCTGTACCAAGTACTTGACAAGAAACAGTGAAGGGAAGCGGGAAGGGTGGAGACTAACATGACAAGACAGTCATAGTCACAAGTGATCCTAGGGGAAAGTTCCCCTTCCTGAGGGTTCTTTTCCTATTAATAAAGCAACTTAGGGATGGATTCAAACAGATGTTTGGGGACAATTTTTATTAGCATTTATAATAAAATTCCTAGGGCAGGCAGGCTGTAAATCTCAGCAGCTGCACTGAGAGGAGAATGGAGAAAGGGGGAAGGCACACATTTTAGTTAAGAATGGAGGTCAGATATACAGCAGAGAAGCAGCCACACATCATGGAGGGAAACTTTACGTCATGGGTAACAAAGCCCACAATGCCAATGCCAGAGAAAGCATACTTAGGCTTGGGCTCGTATCTGAAAGAGACAGAAAAGAGGAGAAAAGAGTTTAAGCTTAAGTCAGGACACTGAAAGGTGGGCAGATCAGTGAAAACCTCATGGCAGATTGCAGGGAATGTGCTGGGGGCAGGAATTCTGGGAAGGAAAAATACATGGTCTCATTAAAAATCTCATAATTCCTCTTATCTCTTCAGCATGGTTTAAGGTGAACCTACCTTCCTGGTGACAGTCCCTTACCCACGTGTTCCTAAAATTCCTTCCTAGGGTATGAGGTAAGCAGTATATACCCCTTCCCCGAAGGTCCCAACAACAAACTGTGGCATAATTTCACCTAAGTTAACTCTGGAGAACTAATAATTTTATTGGACTTTCTTACAGAACATAAGCAAAGGGTTAATTACAGAGGTGTGGGTGCTCTTCTCTACCCTAACTGGCCACACCTGGGAAGCTTTTACCTGGCAAGCATGGAAGTTTTCTTGTAGCTGCATAGTTGGATTCCCAGATCCAGTCCTTTGCATCCTCTCAACTCTCTAGTCTCCTCCCCAACCACATTCAATTAAGGCAGGGTTGCATACAGCAGGTAATGGGGGTCAGCGGGTACACATGCCACCCTCTGCTCTTCTATATAGAGTTCTAAGCTGTCAAAAAAGTTCAGCTGGGGTGATCTTTTGCAAGAAGGTACAGCTGAATACCCCCCAAATGGTGGCTACTTGGCTTAGATAGTAGTCACTCGCTACAACTAATCATTGGCCTAAACGACTGAAACATTAGGTGTCTAAACAGGCTAGAGTTTTCATTCTCTTGATTAGAAGGAAACAATTTTCCCTTAGTGAGGGAAGATAAGGAAGCCTGGGGTGAATTTACAGGACTGAATGAAGTCCTGGGTGAATACATGTTATCAACATGGTCATGGCCATGGACATAACAAGGATTCAATGTCTGAGACTCATGAGAATGGAAAAGACTTCGCTATACAGGTCGGGCTCAGAATGGTAAAAAGTCTTCCTCTGAAATGAATATGAGTATTTATAAACAATTGGCCAATCTATGACAAAACCAGCAACTGCAGCTCCCCACCCCCCGCCCTCAGGATGTTTACAGCCCAAGACTGCTCACCTACAAACACCTTCTTCACGGACTTGCTAAATCCTCCTCTCTGCGATGTATGAAATAGACATGGTGAACAGGATACAGCACCCAAAGGTATGTGGTTACACATTGTCAGTAATCGCAAGACACAGAGAAATGAGTGTTGTAGAATGTCAGAAGCCACTATCCCTAATACATATAATTGGAGTAGAATATGACTGTATCTAATGAGTTTCTGACACCACAAATGAAAATAATTGGAGATCTTCTAAATTCATATTCTCTTTCAACCAGGCGGGAAATTCAATCAGAGATACAGAGAGAAGAAGGGTGGACTTGGATGGGATGCCAGCCTGCCATTAAAGGAGCAAAAAGATGCCAGCAGACTAATGATGCCACAGCCACGTGGCAACATATAGATTAATAGGAATGGGTTAATTTAAGATGAAAGGGCTAGCTAGCAAGAAGCTGAAGCCACAGGCCATACAGGTTATAATTAATATAAGCCTCTGAGTGATTATTTATAAGCAGCTGTGGGACCATGGGGCCAGGAGGGACCCAGAAACTGCTGGTGACAGGCTGGTACTATTATCAGTTGACACAAGAGGCTCACAGACATTAAGTGATGGTTCAGGGAACAAATCTTGAGATTCACATACTTTCAGCAACACCCCAAGCCTGACTCTACTTTCTCATTCCCCTAAGATTGACTTAATACCAAAAGCAGATGTTCAAATTCTCTACCATAAGGAAGATTCTAGAGGAATTACCAGATGGTCTTGAAAAACAAATGATCCATCACAGAAAATAGCACCAAAGGTCCAAAGTGGATTTCTATTTTTATGTTTATGAGGATTTTTCCTTTTCTCTGTTTTTAAATTTTTCATTTATAAAGTTATTACTTTCTCATAAAACTATACATTTATCTTTTATAGAAGCAATAGTCGATAAAATTCTTCTTGTATTCTATATTTAGACTACATCTGAGCAAACTGTTTCACATTTAAGAAAATGTTTTGTAGACTTTCTCCAAACATGAAAACTCAAGAATCTGGGCCTTGGCTGGAGGTGGAGAAACAAGGCCCTTCCCACCTATTCTTACATGTAAAATTTTTTCTAACTCAAAATCCTACGTTATTCTTCCCCCACTTTGTCAGCATTGTAGAAACTTTGAAGATTACGAAAGTTACCTTAGTTCTGAACAGGTCAAACCATAGCTCTTTCCAGAAGTACTCTAAGAGCACAAAGAATGAGCCCCATGGACGGTCCAGATGTCTTCCAGACTCAAGGACTTGGGCACAACATACATGAACTATGTTGCAGAATGTCTTATGTAGCTGCCTTCAGTAGCTCATACACCCACCCAACTTTGAGCCTGTTTGTGTACTGATGGACAGACACTAACCAAAGACTTTGCCTTGTCAGCCTTTTCTTAGCCTTCTTGTTCTTTGTGCTCTGCCACTCAGTGAGTCTTAATGGTTACAGCTAACTCCTACTTGAAAGTGAAGACGTTCTACTTCTTTTGGACATGTGTACCTAGACCTCTAAATTTGTAGACTGTCATGCAAACAGGAAGACAGACATGTGAACGTATTTAGTCAAGGAGCAGCAGAAACATCAGACACAGTGAAGAGATGTCGAGGCCATGCCCGGACTAGGACCAGCACCAAGTGTGCAGTAGTACTGTCAGGTAGATTCTGGGGTACGATCAACTAAAGAATATTTTTATGATAAGCACATATCACAAGACTGAACATGTTCATGGACAGATACTTATCATCATCAAACTTACTGTGTAAAATTCTCTCAAGTGTTTCCTGGGTTAGGGTGGGTTGGTGGAAGGTTATTCAACTGAAGAAACGAGATGAAGACTGACTTGTGCTTTTGAAGGCAAATGTAAGTGAAGGCAGATGCTTCACAGAATAAGGTCTGTAGGCCAAAATATAGCAACATCTGCTCTCTTCCCCCAGTAGAACTTGTATTGTTTGGCTCATGAAGAAATAAATATTATAGGTCCCCACCGGCTAATTAAGAGCATGCACAATACAAGCATTGAACAAATACAGATCAAAGACAGAGCATCTGGCTTTTGGGCAGTGGGAGGGTACGCAGTCAAAGGCAGTGGGAAACGATTCAGAAAACTGCAGAGGAATCAAGCGGTGTTGCTCTTTTCCCAGGAAGCAGCAGCTAACGAGGTCATGATATCATACAATAATTAATAAATAAATAATAAATAAAACAAATGTGCATAAAACACAGTCACTGCAGTTTCAATGGTCTTGACTTTATTGTGTGCCAGGTCATGTATTAAATACCATGGTCTCAGAAAGGCACTTATGTTTTTTGCCATCCAGCCTCACCCCTATAAGAAGAAGTTCTGTTCTATAGTCTGTGAGGACAGGTATTCAAATTTCACATAGATGTAAAGATGTACATATGCCTTTTTGTATGTGGCTCCTATTATTCATGGTAAGGTCTCTGAGGCTCACCATGCACTAGTTACTTTGATGTTGTTGTTACTGTTGCACTTTGTAGTGTTCCGTGAAATAAATTCATCACAGTCCATTTTTTCATCCTCCTGTTGATTGACATTGTATTGTTTCCAGTTTGGAGTTTTATAAACGGAAGAGGTTTTATCAGTATTTACTCCTTTCTCTTAGATATGAAAGGATTGATAGGGCATGTTTTAAAATTACTAGACATGGCCATATGATTCTCCAAACAGCTGTGCAGTTTCCTTCTATCTCGGTTATGTTTCTGTTCCTGTGATAAAACACTCTGACAAAGGCAACCTCAGAAAGACAGGGTTTACTTTGAACCACAGTTCCAGAGGGATCCAGCATTTCATGACAGGGGAAGTATGGCTAACAAGAGCTGGAAGCTGGCTGATCACATCACATCTGTAATCAGAAAACAGGGCTGGGCTGTAACACCTGAAAGCCTTCCACCAGTGACCTCCATCCTCCAGTGAGGCTCCTCCTTCCCCAAGGATCCACACATTTCCCAAGCAATATCACCAGCTGGGGACCAAGTGTTCAAACACATGAGCTTGGGGTGGAGGGTGGCAATTTCATACTGAAATCTCCACAACCCTCTGGCACTATGGAAGAGTTATGGTCTCCCATGTCCTTGCCAACCTCTTAACACCCCTTTACTTTTCAACATTCAAATGGGTTGGAGGTTAAGGAATCACAGTTCAATTTCCCTGTATATTGTACTGGAATGAATCTTATTTGGTGAAGTGGCTGTAATGGTTTCCTATTGATTAATAGGTTAGATTTGTTCTTTAAGCCTCTGCTCCTCACCTGGAAATTAGTCACTGGTAATAGAGTGTCTTGTAATTGCTATGGAAATACAAAAAGATAATGCATTCAAAATAATGATTCCCAACACCTAATGTACTGACTGGTTTTATGTCAACTTGACACAAGCTAGAGTCCTCAGAGAAGGAGCCTCATTGAGAAAATGTCTCCATGAGAGTCAGCTGTAAGACATTTTCTCATCTAGGGATCAATAGAAATGGCCCAGCCCATTGTGGGGTGGCCATCCCTGGGCTAGTGGTCCTGGGTTCTACAGAAAGCAGGCTGAGCAAGCCAGTAAGCAGCACCCCTCCATGGCCTCTGCATCATCTCCTGCCTCCAGGTTCCTGCCCTTGTTTAAGTTCCTGTCCTGACTTCCTTTGATGATGAACAGCAAGATGGAAGTGTAAGCCAAATAAACCCTCTCCTTTGCAACTTGCTTTTTGGTCATGGTGTTTCATTGCAACAATAGGAACCCTAGCTAAATGCAATTAAGAATTTCTACAGTTTATTTCCTAAATTGGAGACATATGTCACCTAGAAACAGATGTCCAGATAGATGGGAGGGACACTGTCCAACAGAGATAGTGACAAAAGCCATTAGGAGTATGATGTTTCCAATTTGCTAAGTACGTCTTATATGCCATTTTCGTTTCAATGTAACATGGAGGGTAAAGGTATTTGACTCTCCTTTCTTATGTCGACCTCATGATTAAAGGAAAGCCAACTGTAAAGAAGCTGTGGCTAAAATGAAAAGAACTTTCAGTGACGAAGTGGAGAGACTGTCTGTCACAGTGGCTGATGCATAACATGGCTCTACACCACTAGACACACTCAGTTGTGGAAAGCGATATGTTTTCCACAAGAGCCAAAGGTAGAGAAGTGACAGAGCTTTTAGCAGTCTGTGGAAGAACGTGAGAATTCAGGCTAACTGCAATTTACCGTGAATAATCCATGGAGGTGTCCACCTGCATGCAACTACATCTTTGAAGGCAAAACACACCTACTTATCCTTTTTAGCTACTTATTTCTAATCCCTGCACCTTTGTTGATGAGATGTTTGTTCAGTTATTTTGTCCATATTTTTAGAGGTTGGGTTTTTAATAGTTGTTAGTTGTTTTTGTTCTTCTGGGGGGCCTGCCACTCAGCTCCCAAATAAATCACACACAGAGGCTTATTCTTAATCATAAACATCCAGCCTTAGCTTGGCTTGTGGCTAGCCAGTTTTATTTAACTTAGATTATCCTGTCTAGTTTTTGCCTTTGGGCTTTTACCTTTCTCTCTTTCTGTATACCTTTCATTAGTTCTTACGCTGTGGCTTGCTGTGCAGCTGGGTGGTTGAGTGGCTGGGTGGCTGGGTGGCTGGGTGGCTGGGTGGCTGGCCTCTGAAGTTCTCCACCTTCTCTGGTTCCTAGATACTTTTCCTCCCAGATTTCTCTTTCTATATATTCTCTCTGCCTGCCAGCCCCACCCATCCTTTCTCCTGCCTTGCCAATAGGCTGTTCAGTTCTTTATTAGATCATCAGGTGGTTTAGACAGGCACAGTAACACAGCTTCACAGAGCTAAACAAATGTAACATAAACAAAAGAAGCACACCTAAAAATAATATTCTACAACAAATAAAATATTGGGCTTTCAAAGATTCAATACATAATGGATAAAAATCTTTTATCTTATATAACTTCTGAATTTTTTCTTCAGTTTATCATTTCAGTCTCTTAATAGTGTTATTCTGTATGTTCATATGTGTGTAAATGCACATAGCTGTGCTCATGTGTGTGGGGGGGGCGTAGAAAAGAGGTCAATATAGCTCAACCTGGGATGTCTTTTCTCCTCAGGTGCTATCTGCCTGCCTTCCTTCCTTCCTTCCTTCCTTCCTTCCTTCCTTCCTCCCTCCCTCCCTCCCTCCCTCCCTCCCTTCCTTCCTTCCTCTCTCCCTCCCTTCCTTCCTTCCTCCCTTCCTGTCTTCCTGTATTCCTCCCTTCCTTCCTTCTTTCTTAAGACAAAGTCTTTCTTGAGGACCTGGGGCTCATGCAATAAGCTAGCTTGTCTAGCCAGAAAGCCCCAGGAATACGCCTACTTCTGCCAATACTGGGATTATAAACAGAGAATGCCACTCTTGGTTTTTCACATAGTTGCTAAGGACTGAACTCAGATCCTTATGTTTGGATGTCAAGCACTGTACTGACAAAACTACATCCCTAGGCCCTCTTAATTACATCTTTTGATTACATGGTATTTTCTTTTCTTTTTCTAATATAATATTTTTATTGATTATTTGGAAATTTCACAAAATGCACCACAATCACATTCACTTCCCAGTCATCCTAGGTCCACCCCCAACCCTTGTGACCTCCAACTCAAATAAAAGGAAGAAAAAAGAAAAAAAAAAACAAAAAACAAAAAACTAAGTCCAAACTGTGATGTCCATATACTCACTGGAACATGGCCAAACTCCAAATGGGCAGTCCTTTAAAGAAAACTTATTCCTTCCCCACATCAGCCAGAAGCCATCACTTGTGAAGAGCTGTACTTCAGCATCCATATTGCAGTTTTGACCCTGTCACAATTTTGAAGAGTTCTCTTCAATGGCTTCCTGTCTAGACTGTTTCTATCTCTCTCACCCTCAACTGTGAGTCTATAGTCATCAATAACACTGCAAAAGAATCTTCTTTGCCCTTTACAGTCAGCAACAGCATGGATTATGGACTTCTACATGGTTTCTGGCTACAGCATGGACCATGCACATCAACATGGCTTCAGGTAGCAACACAGACCACAGACATTCCTATGGACATGTATATCAACACCACCCTGGGCCTCTGCATGGACCAGACACCATCACAGCCCTCAGTTGCAACACAAGCCACAGCATCAACATGGACCCAGCTGCTGCAGGGCCACAGACACCAACATAGCCCTCAGTGGCAGCAGAGCCCACAGACATCAATATGGCTTCAGGCAGCAGCTCGGATCACAGACATCCACTTGACCTTCAGTGGTAAAACTAGCCACAGATATCCACATGGCCATGAGTATCCACACGCTCCCATTCTAAGCCAGACCATAGAGACCTACATGGCCCTCAGTGGCAGTATAGACTATGAATATCAATATGGCTTCAGGTGGCCCCCACAGACCACAGATATCCCCATGCCCTTTAGTGCCAATGATAAAATGGGCTGTGGACATCAACACAGTCCCTGGCCACAACAAGGTCATGGACACCAAAATAGCCTTCTGTGGCTGCATAGACCCTGGATATTAACATGGCCTCTAGAGGCAACTCACATCAAAATCATCCCCACAACCTTCATTGGTAACATGGGCCCCGAACATCAACACAGCCTCCAATGAAAGCATAGGCCATGGACATATGGCCTTTGGCCTCAGCACAAACCACAGATGCAACATGACCCTTGGCCACTTTTTGGACTACAGACACCATTGTATTTCTCAGTGGCAGCATAGGCTGTGGACATCAACACAGTCTCTGGCAGCAACTTGGGCTGTAGACATCAACATGGCCTTCAGTGGCAACATAAATGTGTAAGATTTTCTATGTTGATAAAAGTCAATTATATTATTTTGTGCATGTTTAGTGCTTTAGAATACCATCTGATATTACTGTGGTAGTTTGAATATGACTGGATACCATAATCTCATAGGGAGTGGTACTATTAGGAGGTGTGGCTTGGTTGGAATGGGTATGGTCTTGTTGGAGGAAGTGTGCCACTGTAGGGGTGGCCTTTGAGGTTTTCTATGATCAGGATACCAGTAGCCCAATGTCTCAGTCAACTTCCTGTTACCTGCAAGATGTAGGACTCTCAGCTACTCCTATAGCACCATGTCTGCTTGCATGCTGCCATGCTCCCCACCATGATGATAATGGATTGAACCTCTGAAACTGTATGTGAGCCCCTCAGTTAAATGTTTCCCTTACAAGAGTTGCTGTGGTCATGGTGTCTCTTCACAGCAATAGAAACCGTAGCCAAGACAGTATCTTTGCCTAATATGTCATAATGACTTTCTTTTATCTCTATTTTCTTCAGAAAGTTGTATAATTTCAAATTTCTAACTTAGGTCAGTGGTCCTGTTTGACTTATTTTTGCCTATGGATGTATTGCTCAAAACTGATATTGAGAAAAAAATGTAGGAGTGTCCAATTGCTCTATCATCATTATCAAAGTGTATTTTTCCCCACCAAATTACCTGCATAACTGCACCAGAGAGGCGTTATCTAGAATGAATTGTCAATTTATCAACATTATCTGGTTTATTTGTGTATTTAGCCTTCTTCCTTTGGTTCTTTGAGACACGATATTTTTATGTATCCCAGGCTGGCCTCGAACCCACAAAAAATTATCATGGTTCTGTTTTCCATGTGCTGCAATCGTCAGCATGTGCCATCATACTTAATTTAGTCACTATTTTTGTGACATTGCTATGCTGTTTTGGTGATTGTCACCTTATAGTAAGTCTTCAGATAGATACAGCAAAGACACCAGTTTGTTATTCTTCCTAACATTAGTGTAAGATCTGCTTTCTTGTTTGTATTTGAATGAGTTTTTTTAATCTGATTGCAAATATGTGCTCGTAACCTGTTTCAATTCTGATTGGCACTGACTGGAATCTGCACATCTATTTTGAGAAAAATTGATGTCTTCTCAATGTTGAAAACTAACTCACAAACATGGTTTATCTTTATATGTATTTAAATTTTGTTATTTAACTCAAGAATGTTTTTTTTTCTTAATTTTGTTTTGACTGTACAAATCTTGACCTGTTTTTACCTGGTTTATCACTAAATTGTTGCGATTTTATGGTATTACTTTAAAATTTTCATCTTCTGGTTGTTCATTCATTTTGGGTATTGATTTTATAATCTTCCATCTTATGTGATTCAAGAATAAGACTTCCAGTACTCTTTTTAATTGTTTGTCTAATAACTTGTTTGTTCGAGGTGTAAATCTAATAACAATTAAAATGATCTTCAAACTAAAGAGCAGCAACTATGCCTAGGATGAGATATAACATCTAAGTAATAGGCTTGTGCCCATGCTTAGACCAGTGCATGTCTGTAATCCCAGTACTCTAGAGGAAGAGGCAGGAGGACCAAGAGATGAGGGTCATTCTCAACTCCATAATATGTTTGATGCCAGCCTGGGGTATGTGACACCCTGTCTCAAAGAAACTAAAAATAAACAGAAATAAACAGTTGTATGATGGGGAGGGCATGATTATGACTCAGCATAGGTAGGAAAGTCACTGTGGAACAGCACAAATGGAACTCTCTGGAAATTTCACCTCCTAGCTGCCAGGAAAAGCTTCTGGAGAGGATATTCTTAGCCTAGAGAAGTTCCACTAGGAAATGGCCAATGGGTTTTACAGGAGCTGTTAGTGAGCTGGGCGTTGCTGGCCAGGATACATTGCTGGAGCTGACTGGAACAGAAGTAACCATGCCTAAGGAGCCTGGGCTGAAGAAGCCACCAAGCTTTTATTTTCACAGCTACCATGTTCCTCTTTTACATTTTGAACACACAGAACACAGTTGTGATGGTTACCATGCCCTAACCGACTGATTCTACCAGTTACTATATATTTTTCCGTTCAGTATGGGCCTTGCTTCCTTGCATGCCTGATGTCTTTGGGTAAATGATAGATACTGAATTTCACACTGTGGTGGATATAATAATTAATACTTTTTTCAGGAATTTTTAAATTCATTTTACAAATGAACCACAGACCCCCCCCCCTCTTTTTCTTCCTCTGGTGCCTCCAACCTCCCCCCGAACACACACCCCATTCCCTCCTCTAACAAGGTATGGCCTCCTGTGGGGAGTCAGCAGAGCCTGGGACATTAAGTAGAGGCAGGTCCAAGCCCTTTGTTCTGCATCAAGACTGTACAAGGTGTCCAACTATGGGTAGTGGTCCCAAAAAGCCAGCTCATGCATCAGGAATGAATCATGATCCTACTACCAGGGGGTCCCTTAAGCAGATCAAGCTACACAACTGTCTTGCCTATGCAGAGGGCCTAGTCCAGTCTCATGGAGGCTCCTAAGCTGTTGGTCTAAAGTTCATGATAAGTAATATTCTTATAAATATTCTTGAGCTTTACTCCAGAATGTGGCTAAGTTACTTGGAAATGGTTTGGTTCTTGGAACGGCATATATTTAAAGTTAAAAAGGGATGACAGCACTTCTGGTGTAAGGTTAATTATTTCCTTAAAACTAATCAAGGGCTTCTGAGTATTTGGCCACGAGGCTTCCTGACTGATGTGGTTTCTCAGTCTCACTGGTGGCATCACCAGTCTCACCATTCCTGGCCCTGTGTGAACAGGGGAGACTAGCTCTGAAGCTCTCACGTGAGCCCTTCCTCGTTACCTCTGTTAGTTTCCTTTCATGAATTTGATCAACGTGTTCCTCATCTGGACTCCTAAACCTTCCAGTTCATTCCCTGTGCTATAGTCTTCTGACTGACACTTGTCTCTGAGAACTCAATGCCCTTCACTTCCAAGTTCCATCTCCCGGTCTCAGAGGTTCTGGTGCTCTTTTGGAGTTCCTTTCTCCTGCACCCCAGCCTGGAAAAAAAAACAACAACAACAACAAAACCAACTTTGTCTTAATCTATTTGGGATTCTATATCCGAATAGCATGAACTGGGTAACTTAAAAGTAATGCAAATTACACTAGAGAGATGGCACTCGTTGCTCTGGTAGAGGTCTGAAGTACATTGGCATCATCCTTGTTGGGTAGCTCATAACTGCAGCTCCAGGAAATCCAGTGCCCTCTTCTGACTTCTATGTGCAACACACACACACACACACACACACACACACACACACACACACACACACACTGAGAGAGAGAGAGAGAGAGAGAGAGAGAGAGAGAGAGAGAAAGAGAGAGAGAAGGGGAGAGCATATATGCACACAGATACATATACATGTACACATAAATAAAATATTTGTAATTTATGCCAATTTATATTCTATAGTTCTAAAGTTATTGTTAAGAACCAGGTGTCAAGAGATTTAGAGTCCTGTGAGGGGTTCTCTCTCCTTCAGTTATCACCTTGCCCTGCCTTGTCTGATTCCCTCAGATCTTTTTCATGAGGGCACAGAATCCACTCATGAAGGCAGAGCTTGCATGGCCTGATCATCTCCTTCAGGTCTCACCTATCCATACTATTACACTGGAGATTAAGTTTCAGCATATGATGTTTGGGGAGATATCAACATTAGACCATATTAACCCTCAAGGCCACAGGCTGAGGTAGTCATAAAAAATGACTTAATTTTTTCTATGTCTCAAGGATTACGCTCCTAGTTATCTATTGTCAAGGAATTAAAAAAAAAAAAAACCTTGCTTTTGGTATCTTTCCTAATTTTGTTCTTACTTTCTCAATGTGTGTATAAGCTAAATCCCTGTTACTCCAATCTTGGAATATGGATTCTTCCATATGGACACTTTTGCCTGAAAATTAAAACTTGAACAGAAGATTTTATAGAAATGAATTAACATGATTTTTAAATTTTTCAATGCATCTTTAAATATTTCAGTTCACCTAATCCACTGGGATTTGGAGGTAATTCAGTGTATATGAATAAATTCTAGTCATTTGATATCCTGTGTTCTAATCCCATTTGTGACACTCATTATCAGTGCAAACTATTGTTTGGACTCAACCTCTCTCTGTAGGTTGGCATCTTTGGGGATTTTCCATCACCATTACACTAGCAATTTACAGTAACACCCACTGTTCCAATGGTGGGACACTGAAGGGCTCAGAGGATCAGGCTGAGTTCAGCACCACCACTCCCCAGCTACATGGATTTTAG